>NW_019255959.1:0-1145 GCF_002742605.1 Olea europaea var. sylvestris | reverse complement strand
TCTTCATCTTCATATATATTAATAATTTTTTCATATGTATAAATATCTTTTATTTTTTCTATTATTAATTTTTCTAATATTTGCTCCTTTATTTCTTTAGGAAGTTCTTTAATTATTGTCAAAGTCATTATCTTTAATTTATTATGAATATATTTTAAAAATATATAACTACATTTTTCTTCTTCTAAACACCAATCATTATCTATTTTTCTAATTTTAATTTCTATAATCTCTATGGCTCTGATACCAATTAAGGGGCTACTCAGAGCGAACAAAAATCAAATAAAAATATTAATCAAATAAAAATTATCAAACTTTAACCGATATTTAATTTTAAGGACTAAAATAGAAAATTTTTATATTATGATGCCTTGTTATGTAATATCAAAATGGAGGGTATTTTTGGTATGTAAATTGTCTAAGGGTCATTTTGGAAAAGTAACCCTTTTAAAAGGTTATTTCCATATATTTCCCTAATGAATTGTAGATTTCGATTGTTGTTATTAGTAAATTATTTTGGGGAATTTTTGTCTTATCATGGAATTTTATTTTTTATATCGAGGGCTTAATTGTAGTTTGTTTGTTTATTGAATGGAATTTATTAAACGTCGGAGTTTATCCAATTCCTAGATCAATTTCAATATATATAAGCTTTGAATCAACAAATTTGTTTATTGAATTAATTATTCGGTATTAGTCAATTAGAACTTGATTTTAAACCAAATATCAAAATTTATATTATATCAACAAACATAGATCTTTGTTCCGTCAAATTCAAAAAATATTTTACAAACAACATTAAAAAAAAAAAAATACTACTTTCAAACACAATCCAACAAATTTCATATCTAACTATTTCTTTTACAATTATTCTACTTTTATAGATAATTTTGCACAGATAGATTGACAAATGCATCTATTCCTTAATTTGAATTTCAGATATCCGGACAAAACTTCTATACATGCAATAGAACTCTTTCATTTTTGTAAACAACAGTCGCATGCCATTACTTACATATTTTTCAGATATCAGGTAAATAAGTTTCTATTTATTGACTACGTATACTATGCTCGTTTCATTTTATTTTCATTGTTTTTTAGTACTTTTTTTTTTTTTTTTTTTTTTTTTTTTTTTTTTTTTTTTT
>NW_019255958.1:869-1145 GCF_002742605.1 Olea europaea var. sylvestris | reverse complement strand
GGAATTTTGACAACATTAGGATTCGTGCCATCAACATTTTCATACAAATCTGATTCTATTGCTTCCAAAACCATTGTAGCTTCTGGTGCTGGAAGATTTTGGGTTGTTTGGGGTTGAAATCCACCGGGTAAAGGTTGTATGTTGGGTGGTGGATCAAGATTTTTGAAAGTTTGTGATTGGTCTCCATTTTAGAGAGAAGGGAGAGCATTTTGAGTTAGAGAGAGAAAGTGCTGTTTAGGGTTTGGTTTTGGTTTAGGGTTTGGGGTTTAGGGTTTT
>NW_019255958.1:0-664 GCF_002742605.1 Olea europaea var. sylvestris | reverse complement strand
GTTGAAATCCACCGGGTAAAGGTGGTATGTCGGGTGCTGGATCAAGATTTTTGAAGATTTTTGATTTGTCTTCCATTTTAGAGAGAAGGGAGAGCGTTTTGGGCTAGAGAGAGAACGTGCGGTTGAGGGTTTGGTTTTGGTTTAAGGTTTGGGATTTAGGGATTGCGGCCCTTCTAGAATCATTGGTAATGGTCCCTGACCTTGATTCAATGCGTAGAGTGGAGTTTTGAAAACATTGGGATTCGTGCCATCAACTTTTACATATACATCTGATTCTATTGCTTCCAAAACCATTGTGGCTTGAAGTGGTGGAAGATTTTTGGTTTGTTGGGGTTGAAATCCACCGCGTAAAGGTGGTATGTCGGATGGTGGATAAAGATTTTTGAAGGTTTGTGATTTGTCTCGCATTCTAGAGAGAAGCGAGAGCGTTTTGGGCTAGAGCGAGAAAGTGTGGTTTAGCGTTTTGTTTTGGTTTAGGGTTCAGGGTTTGGGGTTTGGGGTTTATGGTTTAGGGTTTGGGGATTTCGACCCTTCTGGAACCGTTGGTGATGGTCGCAAACCCTGATTCAATGCGTAGAGTTGAATTTTGACAACATTGGGATTCGTGTCATCAACATTTTCATATAGATCTGATTCTATTGCTTCCAAAACCATTGTAGCTTGA
>NW_019255957.1:0-1145 GCF_002742605.1 Olea europaea var. sylvestris | reverse complement strand
AATTTTAGGACACTAATAAATTGAAATAGAGCAATACTATGAATTCCTATTTAAGAAATAATTGTTGTCAAGGTTTTTTTTTTAAATAAACGGAAACGAATTAGGATTTTGGCACGTTGGAGTTGCCACCAGATCGGTCTTAAATCCGCAAGACACGTCAACAGCGAAAGGGTTTTCGAAACGTGAATTCCTTACTTTCTCCAACAACTCTATTATCAATTAAGGTAGCATACTTTGTGCAAGTTGATTGTCCTTGCAATATTATAATTTTTGACGTGATTTATTTCATGAAATGCTAATTGACCTATGGGTCCCTATGAGATGAAATGAAATGTGAGATCTCCTTTGGGTCTTCTCAAATGTGTTAGAGCATTCGATTGATCACCGATTGCTCTTGACGAAATGATGGTATGGAATGTTATGACTTCATGTGTTAAAAGTTATTATATTATTTTGGACACACGTATCCTACTGAGTATAATCACTCACTCCTTCAAATTTTAATATTTCAGGTCAGTATGGTCGACGTGGATAGTAGTGAGCGGTGTGCGGGCTGCCAAATTAAATCTTTAGGGAAATGTTCACGAATAAAATTTGTAAAGAGTACTTGGTGTGTTTTCATTGTTTCTATTTAATGTTCTAAAGTTTATGACACTATGTTTATTTTATTTAGCATTTAAGAGTTCAAATAAATGTAAGGGTTTTAAATTTTCAATTAAATATTTCCGCATTAAGTATGTTTATGGAATGATATCGGTAACACCCAAAATTTAAGTCAATAAAATTTGGGGCGTTACAAATACAAGTATCAAACAACGTGTCAAAAATCAGTGTACAAATAACAAAGTTCAATCGGTAAGAACCTCCCTAGATGCACACTATGGTATACACTTTTGTTTACACTTTGTCACGTGACATTATCCTATTGGACAGTTTAAATTTCAAAGGGTTTTCCCATCCAATTAACACTTGACAACAATGCAAGTGTCAAACAACGAGTCGAAAATTAGTGGGCAAATAGCAAACTTCAATCGGCATGGACCTTGCTACTTGTACATTATGGTTTACACTTTGCCATGTGACTTTACCCTATTGGACAGTTTAAATTTCAAACAGTTTTTCCATCCAATTGACACTTGACAATA
>NW_019255956.1:44769-45675 GCF_002742605.1 Olea europaea var. sylvestris | reverse complement strand
AAAAAAAAAGAATAAAATTGGGTTTCTTCCCTAACCCACCCTAAATCTATCCCCATCCCACAAAGATACTACATCTGAGAACCTCCTAGTTGAAGGCTGCGACGGTGATAACACCACCGGCGTGTCCTCTATGGCTCTTGGAGCATAAAGACATGTATTTAGCTTCAATCCAAGAGCCATCTTTGCAAAGGAATCATGTCAACATCTTCATTATCCACCCTTTTCGAGGGCAAAATACTCATCAAAACATTAGTCATATCGCCAATTCAAACCCCAATAATTAAAAATTGATGAATACCTATTCTTTTTCTTTCATTTTCAACCTCATACTAGAAAACAACACACGGGCCTCAACATGTGATTCATCTGATGATCCCCTTTATGTATATGTATATATATTAAAAAGAATAACCAAATCTTTATCATGGAAGTTTGATATTGAATTGAAATGAAGTGAAATTATAGAAATTTTTTAATAGGATGATAGATTTTTGGTACTTGGGACATAAAGACACGTATTTAAATTCAATCCAAGAGCCATCTTCGCTTTACTCCATTTGCTCCCACCACCCATTTTTGTAGCTTTCACCACCTAAACCACAGTTCAAGAAGCACCATTTTTGCATTTTCAGTTTCTCTATGTTCTTGGTTTGTGGGATGGGGGTGGATTTGGGGTAAGTTAGGGAAGAAGACAAATATCATTCATTCTTTTTTTTTTTTTTTTCTGTATTTATTTATTTTGATTTTAATGTAAAATTATAATTTTGCCTCTTTAAAAATTTGCTAATATTTCAAATGTTTGGAGTTTCTGCTGCAATTATCCCTATATTATTTTATATGTTATTAACTTTGACCAACATAAGTTAGAATTTGTTTGACATGATTTTTATTTTTATTTTTACTTTC
>NW_019255956.1:33551-35044 GCF_002742605.1 Olea europaea var. sylvestris | reverse complement strand
TTATTATTTTTAACTTTTATGTTGAGTTCAACATTTGTGAAATATTATGAATTATGAATTTATTTATTATAGTAAGACACCTCATGATATCCACAATTGATTATCTAAAAAATTATTTTAATGTAACTTATGACACTAAGAGTGCATTTGATTATTAATATTTTTCATGAAAAATGTGTTTTTTCCATTCAAATTTCTATTTTTGTGCTATTTGAGTAACTTTTTTTTTTCCATGGAGAACATTTACTTACTTTTGGTCACGTGATCATATTTTCCTTAAAATCAAGGAAACTATTTTTTTTAGGAGGAGCAAGATTTTATTCTCACAGACTCTCTCTTTTTCATCTACCCACAATAAAAATTGGACAAATATAATTTTTTTAGATTAAAAATTAAATCAGTCAAACACATTTAAGAATTGTTTGAGCCCTATTTTTCTGAAAAAATGTATTTTTAAATAGTGTTATGATGGAAAATTTGTGGTTAAAAAATAAGGAAAAAAATCTGAATTTGCATGTACTATTATATTATTAAAAAATGTGGTTAAAATAATGTCAAATCAAATGTTGAAGAATATATTTTGATGAAAAAATAGAGCTCAAACAAGGGCTTAACTGATAATTTCCATACAAATAAATTCTAGACAATTGAATTATCTAGAATTTATTTTCTTTTTATGCAAATTTTATATTTGCAATCAAACGCAACCTAAAAGAAAGTGAAAAGGTTGGGAGCCATTGTGTAATTTACCAGTAAATAAAACCATAAAAAATAGGGAATTTATAAAATACACTCTACATATATAAGTGTGTATTTATCATTTGCGTATCATATTTTATAAAATAACATTTTAATACTGAACTTCGTTTACTGATAATATAGAATATTTTTTACTGATTTTTTTATTTTTTTTATTTTTATATCTTCAATAAACTAATTACTATTGTTTCGTATTGTAAAAAAAATTTTTTTTCCCTCATTTTTCTTACATCTTTCTTTTTCATACATTAACTTTCGTTAGAGTTAAATATCTTCACTAGTTGAACGTGAAATTCTTATTTTGGTTTTTTTCTACAAAATTGTATATTTTTATAAAAAAATATTTATATTTTCATTCTGAAGTTTTCATGTGAAAATGGAGAAACAATGTAAAAAGGATAAATAAAAAATAAGTATTAATTCCCCCCAAAAAATTAAATTATTAAGTAGTATAAAGCTAACAGCCTCAACTTACTATAGATAATAACTTTTTTAAGTTACAAGTTAATAAACAATATCTTAAGTTATTTTTAAATTTATCTAACACAAATTATTTATTGGATGATGATCGCTATGGATTTCTGTTTGTTCGTTTTATAATTTAAATGAAGTTTTTCTTTATAGTTTCAATAGATTATTAGTTATTAAAATTGAATTTTTATTTCCGATTTGTAGTTTAAAAAAGATGAATTTTGTCAACATCACATACACACACACACACACACACACACACA
>NW_019255956.1:14302-33540 GCF_002742605.1 Olea europaea var. sylvestris | reverse complement strand
ACACACACACACACACACACACACACAAACTCTTGAAAAATCATACATTTAATAAAACATTTAAAGAATAGTAAAATATTTACACTAAAAATGTGTAAAATATAATATATTTGTTAGTTTCAATTAAGTGCATTTAAGTTTGTTCAGTCATTTCTAATGAAATTTTGTAAATATTTCTATTTTATCAAGAAAGGTTGTTTTTGCTCATTCTTTTACTTAGGTTCTCAACTTTTTCATCCTTTTGTTATTTGTAATTTCAATTAACTAGCACATCCTATCCTTGAGGTAAGAAAGATGAGAGTGCAATATATTTGCAAGATGATAAGGTCATATAGCTAGTTGTAGATAATTCGACCTAAAAGCTAAGGTAGCATTAAGGGTAAAAATCTAATATCCATTTAAAATAATGAAATAATACTTGACATATATCAATTTGAGCTACTTCTCTTAAGAATATTAACCTTCTAAGATAAAAAGGAAAAAAAAAACTCAATTTCTAATATATTATTAGAATTTAAAAAGCTCAAACGTGCAATCAATTTGTCTAAAACCCAAATGGACACTAGATTTCAATATTGTATTGCTAAACCACCATCTTCAACAGACACGTTTATAGTAAAAAACTCATATGTAATAAAGATGATAATTAGAGCTGGACAAAACTCTCGAATCAATCAAATCGGACTTGAACCAAATTGAATCGAATCAAGCGGTTATTCTTAAATTAAATATCGAACGGGTGTTTGAATCGAATACCGTTAGGTTTGGTACGGTTCTCAGTTATAGATCAAGGACCGAATAATCGAATAAGAGCCGAATCTCCCTTATTTTTAAATAATTTATTTTAAATAAGCCAAAATTTTTTTAAAAATAAATTTGCTAGCTAGTTAATTTAGCTCAAACTCAAAAATATGATTTTCCCGTTTCTAATTTTCAATCCAAGCCAACCTAATAAACTTGACCTAAGTTTTACTCAAATTTATTATTTTATTGTAGTATCTTTTCTATCGTTCTGAAGAAATCGAATTGAAACTCGACATAGCCTTTCTTAATTATTGTGAGCTCGCTATCTTCCTCTGTCTATGATTTTAACAATTAAATCTATGAAAATTTTTATTAGAGTACGAAACCCAAGAACTAAATGGAACCGAACTGAATCGAATGGAACCAAAGTCGAACGGTTCCACTTACTAAATACTCGAAAATTTTGGGTCCGATTTGATTCTTGATAGAATTGAACCAAATTGAATCATATTCAGCCCTAATGAAAATAATCTTAATGTATAAAAGTTTGAAATACTTTTAAGGATATTAACATTTTAAGATACAATTCTAATATTGAATGCGTTGATGCTAATATCGTCAGAAGGCAGAGTAGAGGAAATGCAACGAAAAGCAATGGCTGGCAAAAAATATAGGCTGTAAGTTTACAAATTTTATGGTCTATGGAAGTGGATTATGAACTCTACAACAATGTGAAATTTTGTGGAGAATATCAAGTAGAGAGATCCATGGAAAACTCTGTAGGGAATTCTAGAATGTTGGAGAGACATATGGAAAGACCTTATATTCTAGACTGTTCAAGACATAGTGTAGGAAAATTGATAGAAGATGTTTAAATTGTTTTAGATCATACCAGAAGCTTTCGCTTAAATATCATTCAAGATTTAGAGAGTCAATATCTACCCTAAGATCAACTTGATCTCCACCATTCATTTTAACAAGGTAGAGCTATATAAGGTCAACGAGCCTAATTGCAAAATTAATCATAAGAGGAATTGAGAGAATTTAAGAGAGTTTGGTAAAATCTTGTAGAAATGAGTCGCACTGTAGAAATAAGAGCATCGTAAAGTAAAAAATAAAAGTCAAGAATTGAGATGAAGTAACACTCCTCTGCTATTGTAACTATAAGGGAAAACACTCAATATAATTCTATGAAATATGTAAAATTGGATTTCAACTATAATGCATGAAAGATAAGGATATTTGGCTTTCGAGAGGCCAATACTCTCTGTCGGAATTCACTCAATTTTTTCTTGCCTTCTCCATTCTTCTTTCTTCTTATTTATAGACATGTGATTTCCTTGACAAACTCCAATTGTCTGTGTGCAAAGCATGTGAAGTAGTTGCTTTTTCCATGTTGATTTCCTTTCATGTCCTTGCTACTTTCATTCATATTTCATATTGAATTTAGATTTGAGGTCTATCATTACTTTCTTGCTGACATTCTCCTTGACCTCAAGGTGGAAATCAAGGAACTACTTTGCCAACAAATCATATTGAGGAAATCTTTGTGCAATTGAATGAGCCAACATATAAGAAAAGGAAGAAGAAAGCAATAGAGGAAGTATTGGATTAGATTGAATGAATAATATTCTAAAGACTTCTAAAATTAATTTCTATCTACACGACTTGTTGCAGTAGTAGTAGAAAAGTCCTTCTGTAACACCCCCCACAAGATGGAGAATAGAAATTTATAATCCTCATCTTAATTAAGTGAGAAAGAAATAGAGTGAAATGAAGGGTTTTAGTGAGAAGATCAGCAAGTTACAAATGAGTGGGGATATGAGTAGTGGAAATAAATACATATAATACCTTGTCCCGAACTAAATGATAGTCCAAATCTATATGTTTGGTGCTTTAATGGAAGAAGGGTTAAGCAGCAATGTGATAAGTTGCTTGATTTTCACAAAAGAGTTGAGCAGCTTGTGGATGGCAAATCTGGAAGTTGGTAAGGAGAAAATGCAGCCATGTAAGTTCTGTACATGTAGCAACATTTATTTATTCTCAGCCTCGATTGAAGATGTTGAGACAATAGATGGCTTTTTGTATCTTCATGAAATAAGAGAAGTGCCAAGGAAAAGGCAATAGCCTATTACTGACTAAGGAGTATCCAAGCAAGATGACCAATCAAAATCACAATAAGTTACCAATTGCAATGAAAATCAGTCGAAAAAAGAAATTCTTGACCAGAGACTGTTTTGAGATATCTTAACACCTTGTGTACAGAGCCATATGAGCTGTTATAGCTTGCGACATGAATAGGCTAAGAACATGGACTGTAAAACTTAAATTAGGGTGAATTATAGTCAAATACAAGAGTCTACCAATTATCTTCTATAAGTAAAAGGATCCTGTAACTCAGAGTTCACTATCCTTGATAAGCTTCAAGTTTTGATTTTATAGGAAGCTTGATAGGTTCGGATCCCAAATTTTTTGAATTAGCAAGAATTTCTAAGGCATACTTGCATTGAGAAATATGGATCCCTTGAGAAGATCTAGCCATCTCAATTTTAAGAAAGAATCTTAGACAACTAAGGTTTTTAATCTTAAAGTTGTCATTCAAAATTACTTTGAGAGTATCTATAAAATCTAGAGAACAAGTGGCCACTAGAATATCATCTATATATACTAACAAAGCTGTAAAGGAACTATCAGTAACTTTAATGAACAAACTGTAATTGACTTTTGATTGCGAAAAACTAAAATTCAGAAAGCAAGCTGTAAGTTTGGCATACTATTGCCTTGAAGCTTGTTTCAAACCATAGAGGCTCTTTTGTAACTTACACACCTAATGTGGATCATTTTCAGTATACTCTGATAGTTTATTCATGTGAATCTCCTCCACTAAATCACCATGAAGTAAAGCATTAATTACATCAAATTGATGTAAATGCCAACCTCGAATCGCAGCTATAGACAAAACACATCTCACAATTTTAGCAAGAAAAAATTTTAGTATAATCAATTCCCTCTTGTTAAATGCAGCCTTTAGCTACTAACATTGACTTCAACCTCTCCACACTACTATCTGAATTATGTTTCGCCTTATGCACTTACTTACAGTTTATATGAACTTTACCAGGGAAAAGATCTGATGGAACCCACGTATTGTTCTATTCCAATGCCGGTAACTTTACATCCATAGCAATATGCCATTTTGGGTCCTTAGAATGCTTATGTGTAAGAAGTTAGTTCACATATAGTAAATCCTGCAAGTAAATGGGAGCATTTTGGTTTTTATTCATTTTCATAGAGAAGGTGCATGAATCGGTTCATGACTGGATATAGGAGAAGAAGTTGGAATGGAAGTGAGTGAAGATGGAGAAATATTATCTGCTGGTATCAATGGTGAGGTTGTTGGAGAAGTAGTAAGCTCAATAAGAATGTTAGTAGGAGATTGATGTAGAGTAGGAAAGAAAGAGTTAAGCAGGCAATTTGTGACGGGACTAGTATAATCAAAAGGAAAAAAAAATGAACAGTAGTAGATGGCTCAGTATGTGAAGAGTTAAGAAAGCGAAAAATTCTTTCATGAAAAATGAAATCCTTAGAAACAAAAGTGGTCTTAGAATCTTATTCATAAAGCTTATACCCATTAACCACGAAAGGGAAACCTAGGAAAATACTTTTCTGCCACATAGATCAAATTTCCTACATTCATGTGAAAGAGTAATGCAAAATAAAAACACTTGAAAACCTTGAGATTATGATATGTTGGTTTGATTGAAAATAAATCTCCTAAGGAATCTTGTTGTCAAGAAGAGGTTTATTGTTGAGGTGTCTCAACATAAGAGCGTTGGTGAATAATTTCTCTTTGATTTAAAAAATCAATCATTTTTAACTTAGCTCCATTACCACTTCAAATGAGTTTTATTTTGGTATCCAATCGAGTAATTATCCTGTTGTAAAATGATTTAAAGCATGTTCTTGTTTCAGATTTGGTGTGTAGTAAACATATCCAAGTAGTGCGTGAAAAATCATCAATAAGGGTTAGAAAATATCTACTTCCATCATAAGCAAGCACAGAACATGGACCCCAAATATCACATTGCATCATGTCAAAAATAGCAGAGGATTTGTGTTAACTAGTAGGAAGGGAGTTCTATGTCGCTTCGCAATTGGACAAATGGAACAAGGGTTAATTCCTTTAACAACAAAACTGTCTTTTACATTTAAATCATTTATCAAACTAAGTTTAGAATTTGAAATATGACCTAGGCAAAATGCCAAAAGTCAGAACTATTGTCGCCATTTATGACAGAAATAACAAAATGTCTTGAATTAAGATATAAAAAAGACAGGGCTTTAATAAGGGTATTTGTAGGGACATCTACTAGCATGAGGTGATACATGTTTCTTTTGAGTTTAGCCATCCTAATCATGGTCTAGGCAGAATGGGCTTGAGTGAAAGAACAATTAGACAAGGAAAACAAACAGCAGGCGAAAGCATCTGTTAGCTTCTTAACCAAAATTAAACTGAAAAAAATTAAGGCACATACAAAACATTCTTGAGCAAATGTTGTAATTAACTTGAAAATCTCCTAAGAGATTAATAGGAAGAGAGGTTCTAGTGGGTAGTTTGATATAATATGAAACATTGGAAGTAATGGAAGAAGAGAAACTAGTTCTACAGATCATATGATCTATTGCACCTCAATCTATGATCCAAGGCTTATCAGCATAATGGATAGACTTATGTGCAAAGGAAATGAGAGCAAATGGGTTACCAAAAATTTTGGAAAGTTTTGGCTCAGTTGCAGTAGTTTGGTAAACAACTTTAGCATGATTGACAGAATGACAAGCAGTCGAAGTATCCTTGAATTGGAGCAAAATCATGAGCTGCTGGTATTGCTCTTTGATGAACTTACATTGTTCTCATAACCTTTATCGTGGTTGGAGTCCATAGACAAGTTGACCTAATTGATAGAAGTTCTAATAGTTTTACCCTTGTAGAGTTTATGCCTTAGAGGATAGCTATGTAGCTTGTAACACCTTCCAACTAAATGGCCAATCTGTTTGCAATGATTACAAATAGTTGCTTGTGCATTTTCTGTCTTAAAGAATTATTAAGGGAGTGCCCTCATATGCAAAAGTGGGTACAAAAAGGCCTATTTTCCCTTGAATTAACAGATGGTTTAGTATTCGTTTTGAATGGAGTATATGTGGTATTGCTGATTAAAGCCATAGAGTTAGAAGTCAGGAAGGTTGAAATGATGTGATTTTGTTGTTCTTGTTGTTGTATAAGAGAGAAGACTTTACCAACAAATGGAATGGGATCAAATAATGTGATCTGATCTCTGACTATGATTTAACCCATAAGAAATTGGACCACGAAATCTCTCTGATGTCGACCGTTTAGTATAGTTAATTGATCGCATGTATAGCTAGGCATTGGATCATACATAGCAACTCATCTCCCATGGTCTTAAGTTTATCGTAGTACATACATAGAGGATCTTGCTCTTGTTACAAACTTGCCAAGCTTATCTTCAATTGGAAATTCAGAGCCATCTTGTTGAGTGAATTGATCCTTCAAATCATTCCAAAAATCTCTAGCTTCATACATAAAGGCCATGCTCGATTTCCCTACTGGGCTAATGGAATTTTGGATCCATGAAACAATCATATCATTACAGTGCTCCCATGTATCGAATGAAGGATTAGTAGAAGAGTTGGCTTGGTAAGAGTCCCGTTAATGAATCCCAACTTTTTCCTTCGCCTGAGTGCTTGACGCATAGCTCGAAACCAAGTCGATGACAATGACAGTAACGAGAGTAATAGTGGTGTTATCTCCACTTTCAATTTTGCATAGATTGTTTGGATTAGTGAAATTGAGATAATGAGTAACATCTTTTTGGGTTTGTATTTTTGGTTTGGTGTAGAGACATTCTTAGGGTTCTTTGGTTGTTCTTCCATGGTAGGAAAATATAAAAGAGAAATAACAGTAGGTCATCAACCATACTCTGATACCATGTAAAAAAAAGGAAAAAGAGAGCATTGAAGGAAATCTTTGTGTATTTGATCGAATTGAATGAATTCTATAAAAGTAATAACAAATATATTAACTGTACAATCTGCAATACCAGCAGCTATAACTAACAAGAATAACAGAACCAATGAATACTGTACACATCAACAAAAAAGATAAAAAATAAGTTTGTAAAGATTTCTAAAATTAATCTATATCAGCACAACTTGTAACCGCAGCTAATAGAAGAGTCATGTTGTGATACACCCCATGAAGATGGATTGTCTCTTTGACAACCAACCTGGCTATTGTGGTTGCTGAAAATGGATGCTTTAGTGCCACAAAGTGGGTATATTTATTCAATCGGTCCACTACCACAAGGATGGTATCTGAAGTTCCTATCTTAGGTAGACCTTCAATGAAATCCATGGAATTATTTTCCCAGATCTAATTTGGGATAGCTAATGGCTACAAAAGACTCTTGGGAGATAGAGCCATGTACTTTTTCTGTTGGCAGATGGTGCACTTTTTGACATAATGATGAAAGTCCTTTTTATTCCTTTCCAATAGACATTTGTCGCCTCCATTTTATATGTTTTCAAAAACCCAGATGGCTCTTTACATTCTCATCATGCTCTTCTTGCGGCATCAAGGGAATCAAGGATGATCCATTGGGTAGCAACAACCGACCTTTAAACAACAGTTGTCCGCCATTTAGCGTATAATTCGGGAAGTCTATAGGTTTCTATTGCAACTTCTATTTGATTGTTAGAGTTTTCATTAGCCTCTAGCTACTATGCTAATCATTCTAGTTGAATTTCTTAAGAGGAATAAGGCCATCAGATTTATCTGATGGTTAACAAGGGACAATGCATCTGCCACATTATTTTCTAGCCCTAGTTGATGTTGAATTTCGAAGTTGTGACCTATAAGTTTGATCAACCGTTTTTGATAATCCTTTGATAATCCAGACTCACTACTTATTGCTCCATCAAGAAACTTAAACTTTACTAATTGTTCCTTACCATAAGAGGCTACCACAATAAGTAATGATGTCACTTTTGGATCGCAAAGACTATTGTCATCAACTGACATTCGTATACTGATTTGCTGCGACTGTTGGGATTGAGGGCATGTCTAAAAAATGCTATAGGACGATGTTCTTACACCAAATTTGCTCCCAAACCGTGATTGATGCATTAGTTTTACAACTGTGACTTTAAGTTAAAGCAAGATACGGACACCATCCTCTTTCAGCTTCCGAAACCACAGCATCATCCCAATAGAAAATTTTCTTCTTTAGACTCTCGGTTAGTGGCCACGCTAACTTTCTGTAATCTTTGACAAATCTTCTATAATAACAAGTCAACCCTTGGAACCCTCGATGATCATAAAGTGAATGGGATTGCCACTGACAATTTCTTGATATGAAATCATGTGTCCTAAATATTTTATTTCCTCTGCCTATAAAAACACATTTTTCCCATTTAAATACCACCTCAAATGTCATTTGTATTCCTCCATGTCTCGACTGTATACCAAAATATCATAAAAAGCACAAAGACATAATGCCTCAGTCGTTCTTTAAATTAGGGCTGGGCAAATCTCCCGAACCGAACCGACCGAACCGAACCCAAACCGAACCGATCCGAACCCGACGGATCTTGTCAAATTAAATACCCGAACGGGTATCTGAATTGAGAACCGACGGGTACGGTTCGATTCTCGGTTCTAGACCAAGAACCGAAGAACCGAATAAGAACCGAATCTTTCTATTTTTTTTATATTGAGTAAATCAAATTATTTTAATTTTAATTTTTTCTAAACAAATTAACAAATTAATGATTTCTAAATCCAAATTTTTGGCCCAATAATTTGTTTTATTTCTAATTTTTTAATTTTTGGCCCAATTACTCATTTTATTATTTCATTTCTTAGCCAAACAAGATCAAATATACTAAATAACCCTAAACACCTACAATAAAGTGCATAACGTTGTCTCGACTCTCGCACTCACTCTCGCAGCCTATCTAATATTCCAAAACCTATACAATCGTCGGCCGACACTCTGACCTCCGATCGAAGCCGTGACTTTCCCCGACTGAAACTTTGATCGTAACGATCATTTGAACAAAATAGTTTACTAATCTCTGACATTCCAAAACCATTGAATGTATCATTAGTCGTATTTATATAACGTTGTTATAAATGTTAAAAAATTTAATTATAATACAGAACCGAACGGAACCGAACCGATCCGAACCGAACCGAATGGAACCGAACCCGAACGGTTCCATAATTATATTTGGACCCGACGGTTCCATTTACTAGAGACCCGAAAAGTTTGGTTCGGTTCGGTTCTAAAGAGAACCGAACCGAACCGACCCGCGCCCACCCCTACTTTAAATATCTCATTCATCAATGCCTATAAGGTGGCAAGTGCTTTAGTTAAACCAAAGGGTATTACGAAGAATTCATAGTGCCTTCCGTGCATCTCGAAGGCAATTTTCAAAATGTCTACTGTACAGACACAAATTTGACAATAGCCTCATTTGAAATCTAGGAGCTTGCTGTAGCGTCATGGTGGGGGTTTATAGAACCCACATGCCCCTCACAACACAGGGGGTGGGACATTTTTAGGGTATTTTTTCAATGAGATGGGTCCCATGCGAGACCTATCTCATATGAGAGGGCCTATAAAGACCCTCTAAAATGGAGCTTGGCAAAGTGGAAAAATCCTGACTTCAAAAATATTGGTGGCATTATGTGATTTTCGAATAGCTCTTCAATCACAAGTATGGAAAATTTGTCTGGAACTATTGCTTTGTTCAAAATTCGATAATCCACACAGATCCTCCAACTTCCATCATTCTTCCTCACTAACATGATAAGACTAGAAAAAGTGTTAGTGCTAGCTCTAATTATCTCAGCAGCTAGCATTTCACATACTAATGTACGGATAATGATAGGGCCTTATGTTCACCGAATTTGTTGCCAACTACCGAACAATAGCATGATCCTTTTCTCTACTCGGAGGTAGCCTACTTGGCTCTCTAAGGGCGTGCTCAAATTCAATCAGCAACCCATTTAGCTCATTTGGCACTTCCACCTACAATTCTGTGAGCTCAATTGAATATTCCCCAATTCTAATAGAAACTCCTCTCCATTTTCTTGAAAGGCCATCAACATGGATTTCATGGTAACCAAATATTTGCTAAGGCTCAAGTCTCCCTGTGAGGTAATAGCAGAGTTCCCTACCATAAACTTCATAGACAAAGCATTGTAGTCTACTTGCATTTTTCCTAGAGATCTCAACCATTTCGTGCAAGTATGACATCTGAACTTCCCAACTCCAATGGGAGATGTTGGGAATTTTACACCAATTCCCTTATTATTTCTATTTACTCTCATGATCTTTTGTTGTTCAAGAGAATATGAACAAACAAGAAAAATAAAGAGAATATAATGCACAAATTAAACGGACAGTCAAAATTTTTCACTATATTGTTATAGCTATATAGAATTTTACTCACCAACCCAATCCCCAAGTATTAAAAAGGAAAAAAATAAACTCAAACTTTATGACACCCACTTTTTCTACTCTTTGTATTAAAACTCTTAAGATGCTAGGCTCACAATATTTTTCTCTCAAATCAACTCTTAGGACACATTCAAAATAATGAAATACATCCACTATATATAGGATCAATAACCAAGTAGAAGAGTTTAATTTTAACTCAAACAAGGACTCCTTCATGTGCAAGACTTCAAAATCGGCTGTAAATTGGAGATTAAGTACTGCAAGGATTCTGCTTTCAACTTAAATTAGAAGTCTTCATACAATCATTACCTTATATTATTTGCAATAGAGGTCCTCCAACTTTTAAATTTTGAGACAATTACCCTACAATCTCCACCTTGTCGAAAATGAGTCAAAATCTCGTCTTCTCTTCTACAACTTTTAATCACAATACTTTGGAAATAATAGGTAAGCCTTTGACACACTTTAATGATCTCATACTCCACCATATGAGTATAACCACTTAGAATTTATCCACGAACTCTGAGCATTTCATCAGCTACATGTTGAAACAACCCTGTTGATAGTTATGGTGCAACTCTCCCACTGACTTTCCTAGAGAGCTCATCAGTTATCGACATCACAACACCACAACACACCTACATACCTTGCATCAGCTGTCAATCAATGCTATGTACAGATTTGCTGACCTGCACCAGTAATAACACACTCTCTATCATGGCAACTGGCGACATGCCATGAAGATGTTCCCATCTTACTTTAAAACACCATATCCGTATCCTTCTCGGCCTAGAGAGACGCATTGTCTGACCTTGCTCCACCCTTTGGACAATTTCTCCTCACGTGGCTAGTCTAACTACGGTTCCAACAAGTTGCATTTTTCTTCATGGAATTGCCCTTATTTTCCTTTTCAGTCACAAGCACCGCATTATCAGATGATATTTTCTGTACCCGTAGTTTTCTTTCTTCTGAGATCAAGTTGCTTTTCACTATTGTGAAACTCACAATTTTCTTTCCATACATCAAGATTGGCTTGATATGTTCATAAATAGACGGAAGAGACTAGATGAGCCACATTGCCTTATCCTCATCATCTATCTTTACCCAAATAGCCTCCAGTTCTGAAACAATCTCATTGAGAACGCTCAAATGGTCTGAGATTTTTGTACCTGTCTCCATGCACAATAAATAAATTTGTCCCTTAAGGTACAACCGATTTGAGAGGCTCTTCGTTTGATATAGTTCTTTTAGCTTCTCCCATAGTTCCTTTGCAGCAGATATCCCATGAATATTTATAAAACTGTTTTTAGCCAAATGGACGCGTGTCGTGCTTGCAGCCTTCAAATCCAATTCTTTCCAATCCTCATCGCTCATACTGGATTGAGCTTTCTTGCCAGAACTCTTGGTTGATTTTCCTTTTGAAGCCTTATTCAGTTCTGCTTGAATCAATAAATCTCTAACTTGTACTTGCTACAACCTAAAATTGATACTCCTATCTAATTTTTCCACGTTATATTTCAACTACGATATGTTTTTCTATTGCTCCAATACTCCAAACCACCTGACGCTCTGATACCACTTATTGGGAATTTTATGTCAACTCCCTTTATTTCTATTTACACGTAGGAAATTTTGTTGTTTAAGAGAATATTAGTAAACAGGAAAAATAAAAAATATAACAACAAATTAAACGGACAGTTAAAACTTTTCACTATATAAAATTTTTTACAACTATATAGAATTTCACTCACCAACCCAATTCCAAAGTATTACAAAGAAAAAAAAATTCGAGTTTTACCATACCTACTTTTCTACTCTTTGTATGAAAACTCTCAAGATGCTAAACTCACAATAGTTTTCTCTCAGATTAACTCTCAGGCCACATCCAAAATAATGAAATACATCTACTATTTATATGATCAATAACCAAGTAGAAGAGTTTAATTTATACTTAAACATGACTCCTTCATATGCAATACTTCAAAATCGACTGTAAATTGGAGACCAAGTACTGCAAGGATTCAACTCTCAACTTTAATTAGAATTTCTCCATACAATCATTACCTTTTATTATTTGCAATAAAAGTCCTTCAACTTTTGACTTTTGAGACAACTACCCAATTGGATAAAATCCTCTACTATTTCTAAGTTATACAAATTAAGGATCACACCCTTGCAGATTTTTGCCCCCTGCACCGCTAGACACGTGCCCATTATCACCCCATATTTGGTCATGTCAGTCCTTGGTAGTTTGAGTTTCTGTACCAATTCTACCGCAATGAAGTTATGGTTTGGCCCACAATCAATAATTACCATTTCATTCTGCTTCCAAATTCTTCTGATGATCTTCATGGTTTGTAGGGCCGATAATCCCACCACGGAACTCAAAAGAAAGCTATCGTTTTCCCCGTAGTTGTTGACTCGCTGGTGTCTTTATCCGGATACAAATATATTTCCCCTTCAATTGATTCCAGCTTCTCGTCACCGTAAAAAAACCATAATCTGTAGTTTTTTTAATTTTTACTTTGATACCTAGTTGTATTTTGTTCATAACAATGAAAATAGAAGCCCTTTTCTCTCTTGAGTTGCAATTCAACTTCACTCAATCTTTTGAAAGGGGGATTCATTCAATCTTTCTAATTATCTGTATGTAAAGCATGTGAAGTAGTTGCTTCTCCCATGTTGATTTTCCTTTCTGCCATTACTGCTTTCTTTCGGCTTTTATACCGAATTTGGATGGGAGGTCTGTTAATACGCTATTGCATTAGTGTGTTTTAGGAAAAAAGAAAAATCTTGTATAAAATAAGCAACCAATTTTCATAAAATTATGTGTACTCAATTGTATTCTTATAAATTAATTAATTTACATTTACGAGTTCAAATCAATGCTACCCAATTTACTCAACTCTGTATGTGAATTTGGATAAGCCCTGATTAAAAGCATTGAACTATAAAAGAATTCAATTAAGGATTGCAAAATCAGTAAAAGTGTATATCTACATTCTCCCCAAATTTCATCTTTTATTATCTAATTTAACCAAGTAACTCACTTCTCGATTTACTACTGTTCACAAGTCAATGAAATAATGATCATTCACTTCAAGCATGAAGCATGCAAGTAAAAAAAAAAAAAAAAAAAAAAATGGTACACAAACTATAATTGAATATTAGCATATAATAATTAAAATTAAAAATTTCAACTAGGTTACAATTGTTCACTCCAATTAATGGTTTAGTTACTCATCATAAAGGAAGAAAGACACAAAAGGGTATTGGAGTACAAAACTTCTAGTACAAAAAATCCATCTTCTTATGTCAAATTCTTCAAACCCTAGCATTCTTTCTCTTTATCTTTTCTCATATTCTTCCTTCGGTCCTCTAATTTATGATTATCCCCTTTATTTTGACCTAAATTAGGTTTTTATATAGTGCTCGAACAACCTTGAAAGTCTTGCTCTCGAGAAGGATAAAAGTACCTCGAACCTACAAAACAAAAATTGATGCAAACCGCGGCAAAATTTATTTTGTACCGCTGTTAGATTGGGGTAAGCAAATCGCGAGCTGACCACGGGCCCACGGTTCTTGAACTGTGGTCACACTGGAACTCTTTGATTTTTGTAATTTTGTCCATACTTCAAGTTTTTTCGCATGGTTTTGGTTCTTTTTAGTCCAATCTTCAGCATTGATCCCACAATTTTCATAAGCATCCATATCTGGTCTCGAAAAATCCATAATCAGAAAAAATTAGCTGTCCTCTACTTTTGAAAGTGTCCATATGAATCCCCAAAATTTCCGTAAGTTGAACTTCACTCTAAAACTTGGGTCTTAATTTTCTCTAATTGCTCTTTTAATGCTTCTTATAAATCACGTGCAATCCGATTAATCTTCAATTACTTCGATCCAAATTTAATTATGCTCAAATCTTCATTTTTGTTTCAAGTACTCGAATATTTAGTTGTCACCTATGACAGTATTTACAAAAATTCACTCATTTTTGCAAATATATATCTAGTATATAAGTATAAATAGGCTTGCAAAACACATTTATCATTGTACCATATTTACGACTTTATCTAAGTCGCCACATAAGAGCGGTCTTACATCCATTTGCTCTAGTTCCCAATCGTACAGGGTAGCCCGAGGAATAATATGCCTCATATTTATTTATTTATTTTGTACTTAGGTAAGATCACTTAATTATTTTGCTCCCTTTTCTTTGTGTTAACCCCTTGGATACTTGTATTACTTTGTACCTAATTGGTTCGTCTAGGTTTGCCCCTTCCATAATCTTATTAGTAATCTATTTACAACTACCTACCTTTTTTGCTTTAGTTTAATTAACAAAAGTCAACGTGGTATTCTTATGAAGTGCAGACATTTCTTCCTTCATGGTTTAAAGCCATGCGGCAGATTCTTTACAAGATAAAACTTCTTTATAAGACATTGATTCAAGTTTTGCAATTTATTTTCCAGCAAGAAGAATAATGTTCATCAAATATTCTGCATATTTTAGGGTTTGGTTTTATGTTTATTCTTGACCTATCTCTCGTGCTATAATTAGGCCAAATAATTAAAGAATGAAAAAATATGGGTAATATGAAAATAGTGGATCACACAACAAACCACGGGCAGAGGCGGATAATTCACTATAATCAATAGTGAGGAGTTACAAAGAATTTCTTTAGACTAGTAACTAATTGAACAATTAGTTAATTACAATATGTGTTGTACACTACAAATTTATAACCAAAGAATGCCTAACATAGTATGAGAATTAATAAATAAAGAGTTTAATATAAGTTGAAGTACCAATACAGTGGGTAAAATCAATAATGAAGAATTTGGGATGAAATATGAATCAAAAAACTGCCAAAAGGGGAATCATTCTCTGTATATTTCTTGAATTCCTTCAAGTCTACTACAAATTTCCAATACTGCTCCAACAGTATTTTCAATCAAATACTCAACAAGAATTCGGGTCACAACACAATTGTAACAATCTCCACCTTGATACGAGTTCCATTACAAGAAATAAAACTTAACTTTTCATCTCCAACCGAATTCTCCAAACAATAACACTCCACCAAACTACCCCCTTTTTCCACCATGCCCCTTCCGAGCACACCCTGCCTCTGCTGAATATATTTAGCAATTGTGAACTAAAAAGCCCTGCTTACCAACAGAACTGCCTTGCGTACCAACCTTGCCTGAATTGTACCGTTGACTTTCAACTCCAGTTGAGTCACCAAAACATGCCCGAATCACCACAATCACTTCCAACTCCACCTGAGTAGTCAAACTTGGTCAAATCCCCATGAGCAACATGATCAATAGATCACAACTAGCTCCACTTGAGTTACTGAAAGATTCCCCAATATTATTGTTCGAATTACCACGAACAACCTTATCACAAACGACTCCACTTGAGTCACCGCTTATCAAACCATAAGCTGTAGCTACATCTAAAGTGATCGTTGAACTTTCCAAAATATATAACCAATCCTTACATTGCTTCTCCCCTAAGCATCCAAACAAAAAAAATCTGCCATAAACAAAAATCTTGTTGCAATCCAAAAGAGAAATTCAAATTTCATACTTGCAATCCCTGAAACAGTCAACTTTGTTCAAACCTTGCTTTAATAACCAATTTAGCCTTTCGAAGAACAACCAAAATCTTGGCTCTAATAACACTTATTATAATCGGGCCAAATAATTAAAAAATGAGAAAATATGGACAATATGAAAATAATAGATCACATAACAAACAGGATTTATGTGGAAACCCAAATTTGAGAAAACCACGAGCAAATATGAAGAATTCACTATAATCAATAGTAAGGAATTACAAATAATCTCTTTGAACCAATAACTAATTGAACAATTGGTCAATTCTAATATGTGTTATATAACACATATTTATAACCAAAAAATATCTAACATACTAGAAGACTTAATACACAAATAGTTTAATATAAGGTGAAGTCCCAATACAATGGATAAAATTAATAATGGAGAAATTAGGATGAAATAGGAGTAAAAAACTGCAAAAAAAGTGGAATCATTCTCATTGTCTTTCTTGAACTCCTTCAAGACTTCTTCAAATTTACTACCAACTCCTAATACTACTCCAATAGTATTTCCAATCAAATACTCAACAAGAATTCGTGTCACAACCCAATTCTAACAGCTTGTTTATTGGTAGTTTTGTAAATCAGGAATCAGCATCTGAATCTGATTCACCGATTTCATTTATATCAGGAAGGTATCACCAATTCTTAAATATTCATTAATTATATTTGGATGTTTTAGATCAACTTATTCAAGTTCTGAGCCTATTTCTGCATCAGGTGTGGTCTTTTCTAAAGATTCATCTCCATCTGAAGTTTCTCCTTTGTATTTCAGGAAATTTGAAGACTAAACAAGGAATCTCTGGCTCATTGAAGAATACATTTTTGCTGATTTTAGTTTTTACCCATCTTTGTCCATTAACCTATAATCTAAAGCGTTTAAATCCCATGATATTCTAAAAAGACACATTTTACAAGTCTAGGGTCAAGTTTTCCTTCCTTTTAGTGTGCATATGCTTCACATGCAAAAACCCTAAGGAAAGAGAGATCGGAAGTTTTTCCCCGTCACAATTCTTAAGGTGCTTTGAATAGTATTGCACATTTGCACTAGAAGGGCATCTATTTATCAGAGATATGGCAGTGGCCACTACTTCACCCCAAAACCTCTTTGGTACCTTTAAGATAATCAACAAGCACCTAATCTTGTTCTTTATAGTCGTATTCATCGTCTCAACAACTTCATTTTGCTAAGAGGTGAACCTGACTCATTTATGCCTTAAAATCTCCATTACTTTGTAGAGATTATAAAAGTCTCAATTAAGAAATTTCAGACCCTAATTAGTTCTTAGAATTTTACCTTTTTATCAACGCGATTTTCAGTTGACTGTATCTATTCCATAAATTTCAAAAATGCATCTAACGCATGAGTGTATATTTGACAATGAATAATAGAAGATTTAGAAAAGAAAGGGGAAAAGAAGAGAAGATTTGAAGGCAAAAAGAAATACTTTTATTTTTATAATAGTGGGTTGAATATTTCAATAAATATGCCATTTATTATAGAGCAAATAATAACATAAAAAGAATCTAAAGTAAAGCATACTTCTTACAAACTAGATTGCCATCGATTTATTAAAACTAATCTAATCTAATTAAAATAAATATAATTTGAATGAAACTCTATTTTATCTCTATCTTTATTGTATCTTCGTCATTTCTCCCTAGAGGAGAGAACTCTACTCCGACGAGGTAGATTGAAACACCATACTTCAAGAGGCCGATCATTCATCTTCGCTAAATTCATGTATTTGTTAGGAAATTAGGGAACGAGATTATATGGCACAACATGAAGTAGTAATCAACACTAAAAGAACAACTGGTAGAGGAATGAAAAATTTATATATATGTAGAAAACTACATAGTATTGTGTTTATAATACTATTCAACTTTCTAAAACCCATACAAAGTTATATGAAAGCCAAAGTTTTCGTGGAGTATGTATAGGATCCGAAATAACATATTTTAGATGGAAAAATAATAAAAAAAACTTTGTCAATAGAAGGAAACAAATTTTCTCCAAAAATATACTCAGCTCGAGCGACTACTTCGCGTCAGGCGAGCGGCACTCGAGCTGTAAGGGTACTCCAGTACAGATGCCTTATTTCAGGTCCAATTTGATTCCAAACACCTCATGACACCTAGAAGTCCGGATTGGGTACCTAAGCGCCGAATTGTTGCCCAAAAACTTCGCATTTCACTTGGACCTTCGCTGCCCTCCAACACGACATAGGTACCTTTATAAACCTTTAGAGCTTTGCTTTTACCAGTGCACTTGTACCCTTTTGAATCAAGAATAGTCAAGGATGTAAGATTTTCCCTCAAATTTGGAACGTGTCTTACCTCATCAAGTGTTCTAACCATCCAATATCTTAAGTCTGATCTTTCCAATACCAACTAACTTATAAGGAACGTTGTTTCTCATAACCACACCTTTCAAAACTTCTCCATATGTTGACAATGAATCTCGATTGGGATATACATGAAAAATGCAAGTTGTATCAAGAATCCAATCTTTATCGGGTTTAGAGTCATTGTCAAAAATAATAAAAAAGTTCTGCATCGCTATAGCAATTTTTTGCGATGTCGGCTTTACCTAAAGTTTTTAGTTGATTTTCCTCTGATTTGCAGCCAATTGTTCTCTGCTTTGTAACTTATGGCAATCCTTCTTCATATATCCCCTCTTCTTGCAATAATTATGAATTTTATTGTTGAAGTTAGATTTCAAATTGCCCCTCTCATAATCACTTAAACAATAAAGCCTTCTCCTTAAGTCTCAAATCCGACAAGATGTGTCATCATCTCATTTGAAAACAAACATCATATATTTTTTCAACGGTGGGAGTATCACGACTATATAATATCATGTCTCTAAACGATATATATATGAAGTGGGTAACAAACACAATAAAATCAAACCCAAATTCTTTTCATCATACTTAGCCTCCAAGGTTTTCAATTCAGCGATAATTTCTTTAAAAATAGCAATGTAACTTTTAAGGATGTACCTTCTGTCATATTATGAGAATACAAACGTTGCTTCAAGTGCAATTTGCTAGTTAAACCCTTAGCCATTCACAATTGCTCTGACTTCAATCATAACATAGTTGTGATTTATTTTTTATTTTTTTTTAAAAAGTGTCCAGAAGAATATCTTCATCTTCACTTAGCCATTCACAATTGCTCCGACTTCAATCATTACACAGTTGTGAATTTATTTATTTATTTATTTTTAAAAGTGTCCAGAAGAATATCTTCATCTTCACTTGGCCATTCACAATTGCTCCGACTTCAATCACCTTTTTTTTTTTTTTTTTTTTTTTTT
>NW_019255956.1:1215-13751 GCF_002742605.1 Olea europaea var. sylvestris | reverse complement strand
TAATCCCCTTTTTTTTTTTTTTTTTTTTTTTTTATAATTTGCAATTTGCTAGTTAAAGACGAAGATGAATTTGTGATAGGGCCTTTCGATGCTTACGTTATTTGCAACGTTTTACCGTGTGTTGGGAAGGTCGATGTTGCCATTGAGGGGAAAAAATTTGCAACGTTTTTTGATGATGTAGAGATTCTTTTTATTTTTCACAAATTGATGTAAATTGACTTGCAAAATTGGAAATGACACTGTGAAGAAATTTTGGAATTGCACAAAAATTGATAATTTTATTACAAATTTTTGGATCAATATACTTGAACATTAGAGTGTGATACAACACCATCTAACTAAAAAGGAGTAGGGATTAAAGAGTTTATGTTGCATCCTTTATAAAGTTCGAAACTACAATAAACTATCCAAGCTACAAATTGCACGGAAATAATGGCATTGAAGACCGAAGGGCAAATCAAGTAACCTTGATTATAACATAAAGATCACCAGGTTGATTACCCTCATGATCTGCTCCACCGCTTCTGGGAATGTGTGTACCGAAACGATGATGAATCCTCCTCCCCCGCCTCCACCACCACAGTGTACAACAACTTCGTTAACCCTCTCGAGCCGCCATTCCTCCACCCGCACATGCAAAACACACAAATGTGTAATGAGAACCACATATAGTTTCTACAATTAGATGGGAAATATATAAGGACAATAATAAATGGTACTCTTACCAAGTCAAGAGATTTATCATTGTATATAAGAGAGAAGGACTGGTAAAAGAATAAAAAACTTGACGGGACATATACAAGAGAATTAAAATGTTTGCTTGTATCGATATTCAAAGCAAATTATTGACATTTTCACACTAATGCCCGTTTTCTGCCACGTGATGATGAACCTTGAGAAGATGTTGTTCTAGTAGCTTTGAATCTAACAAGCACAATGTCAGAATCTAAAAACTAATTTGCGAACCCCTTCAACAGTTGAGTATAAAAACATTTGTCTTTGCTGATGTTGGGAATGAGATTGATTTTTAGTAAATAACTCGATATGTAGCCATTGACCTAAGTCAATACAACCTTAATTACTGATAATATCATAATGTCATTACACTAATATTATGGGTAAACCTCATATGATACTTGACAGCAAAAGGTCTCATTCTGTTTGAGAGACTTGCTTAATTACTATTTGTCTCAGATATGCCAAGCCACTTTGCTGATTTGACTACAATATACTAATTAATTTGTTTGTTAGGCTGCGTAACTACGTCTCAAATGAGATGACTTATTTTTAAAAAAATATGTCCAAAAATACCAGGCAATCACAACAAAAACAATTAACTAAACCATAAATCTAGAATATATGGAGAAAAAATTAGGTGCTAATAAGCAACAATACGTAAAAAACTTCATTCTTTAGAACTCAAATCCTTGCAATAATGGAGTTGCAACACATCTACAGAGACATTTTCTTACTTTTTAACTATACATTCTCAAAAAACTCACTATTACAAAACTTATTTTTAAAAAAATATGGCTCAGCATAGCCTAAATAGAAACTATTGGTGATTGGAAGTTGGTTAAGAAAATGTTGACATTACAAGAATATAGGATAACCAATTGTATTAATTCATTATTTACCTTAATGATTCTCAATTTCTCATTCCTTCATATAAAGTAAAATCTCAATACCTAAATAATGTAGTTACTTTATCTAAGCAGAAGAAAGAGATAATTGCTTATATGCATATTCTCAAGAGCAGGAATGCCTATATATGCTATTGAGTTCAAGAAGGGTGTGATACATTGTTGACAATTTATTTTGAAGGTTTCCAAGACAGACATGAAGCACGTGAAATTTGCATTAACTGAAACATTTATGATCGCAATCTCCTCGGTAGACCAGGACGATAGGCATAATAGGTTGTTTGGATCAACCCAAAAGGTTGAAGTAGAAATGGTTAAGCATGAAACGTTTTTTGGATAGGAAAAAAGTGGCCTCTTACTGACTTCAATGTAGTATGGGTCATTATTTCATATTTCGTGACTTAAGACATCACATGTTATATTTTCACTAATAAAATTAAGTGAAGTTTTAGCAGTGGCTATAGCCACAAGGCAAATTAAAAACCAGACCAAAGCCCTGTGGTTGCAGTTTTCTACTTTTCTGATTGGCATTTTAATTGGTGGTTTAGTAGTGATTTTCCAATTGACAAATATCCTGGGGACACTTTATCAAGCATCTCTAGGAGAACCCATCTGCAAAGAACCAAAAAGGTCATCTAGAATGACAAAAACTTAAAATACCTTTATATTTGATTTTAGAAATTTGAACAATCAGGTACTGAAAACAAATACAAGTTTTCCACAGTAAAATGAAGATCCATCTCTCTCCGTTATTTTATTTTTTTGTCATATCTGTGGCAGTTGATGCGATTCAATATACTTCAGCATTTAAAGAACTTAAGATTTCATTCCCACGGTAAGGAAATTGTTGATGCTGGCATTTTAGAGTGAGCAAACACCGAAGTAAGAAACTCAAGAGGCCAGACCCATATGGCCAGTCTTAAGGTATTAATTTCTGAAGCAATTTAGCTGGAAGTAAAACTAAATTAACAAGACAAAAAATTTTACATGGTGTGGAGGCAGCAATAATTATTCTGATTATGAAGGAGTTGAGATGGGAGAAAGATTTCAAGGAAGCAAGTGATCCCAGAGAGCTGAAAGCAATTAGGTAAATTTGGCCCCTCTAATTAGAATCCAGAACGAAGGATATAACCTCTACTACAAACAAGCAAAACATCCCATTGTAAACGCAAATAGTTTTACAGGTAGCACATTTCATTGTAAACACAAACAGTTCTATAGGAAGCACAACCAGATGTTCCATACCATTGTCGAGGACCTATTTACGTCCAAGACTTTTCTCTCTTTCACTTAGCAATACGTCAAAGTATAAAAGAACAGCACACTATGTCTCACATATACTATGTAAATTTAAGTGCTTGAAACTAAAGACTGTACCTTTATGATGAAAAATCTCAAGGTGACAACAATTGTGTTCCTTGAACTAAAAAGAACAGGAAAGATATTTAGCGTAGGGACACACAAATTTAAGAAAGAATCTACAGTTCCATTTTCATAATTTGGGATTTCAGAATTTAAAAATACCTGGATTAGACAAAGATGAGCTAAAGCTCATGGCAGATGTCGGCAAATCACAATTAGAAAAACCGGACGACGTAGAAGAAGAAGAGCTAGACAGGCTATTATTCACTTCTGAATACTGAAATTTTTTATGGGCATTCTTCAATTGGTCATAGCATCAATCACGAAATACCTCACAATTTCTTCAAGGATATCGACAACTTACCACTAAGATTCGCAAGTCACAACCTTGGACAAGTGTGATGAGGAAGAAGAACACTTCAAGCCAGATATCAGCTCGGGAAAGAAGAAGGAAAGAAGCAAACGGAATTAACCGGCAATTAAATGGTGAAAGGAGCGACGCTGTTTCATTTGTATATTTTGTTATGGAAGACAACGTTTTTTTGTTATAAAACGTCTCTTACTGTACTTAACTGAGGGGGGAAAGTAACGTAGGTAGATTGGTATATGTCAGAAATTGTACATCTTTCTTCTTCCCTCCGTCTTTCTCTTTCTCTTTCACTGTAACTTTATTTTGTTAATACAATCACAACTTGGGTTGTTAATTCTAGCTGGTTATCTTTCATTGCAAGTTGTTGTGGTGAATATTGGTCGGTTTTGGTTGAAGTTCAGCCCAACCAGTACAAATGGTATCAGAGCATTAAAAAATTCTAGGTATGGATACTAGGGCCAAGGCAGTAGAGGAACACCTGAAGAAATTAGACAGAGATGTGGAAGACCTAGGAGAAGCTTTTAAAAATGTCGGTGTTAAGGTGGGGATGTCTGATCAAACCTTACAAAATCTGTGTAATAAGCATGATAGAATTGAGACGATGATGAGTGAGATGAATTCTAAATATGAATCCTTGGTTGCAATGATGGCACAATAGAGCGGGTAAAGGGGAGAACCCAAGGATAAACATAAGATAGGATCATCTGAAAACTCCACGATCAGCGAAAGGCTACTCACACCAAAAATAGGTATAACATCTGAGAGCAGTATGGATAAGGGAGACAGGAGACTGGGAGTGAAGCTACCCAAAATCGATTTTCCTTATTTCAATGGGGAGGGTCCAAGTGAGTAGCTGAGGAAGGCGCAAAAATACTTCCAAATCCACCAAGTGCCGGATGGAGTTAGAGTCAACATTGCAGAGATGTATTTAAAAGGAAGGGCAGATATGTGGTTTCATGGATTCATCAATAGTAAGCCTGGGGCTGATTGGAGATTATTCTCAACCGAGATTTGTAGAAGGTTTGCTGAATCTACAGCACAGGAAGTCATCGAAGTTTTCAGTAAAATCAAGCAGAAGGAAAGTGTGGCTCAGTATCAGGAGTTGTTTGAAGATCTTAAGTCTGTAGTTATGCTCTCATTACCTCACTTCCCAGAATCCTATTACATTTCTATATTCACCAGTGAATTAAAGGAAGAAATTAAATCCATGGTTAAAACTGTCAGACCAACTTCTGAATCCCAAGCTTTTGAAATGGCCCTTTTACAGGAAAACACTATAAATGCCTGGAATAAAACCTCAAACTCCACTCCAAACCCAACTATCTACCCAAATGGTCCAATATACCCCAAAAACCTCCTGATAGTAACCCCAAACACTTACTAACATCAGCACTGACCCAAGCCAAAAAAATCAAACACATCTATTGAAACTTAAAACCATTACCCCTTCCGACCTTCAAACCGAAAGAAGTTTGGAACTCTGTTTTAAGTGTGATGAGAAGTACACCCCAGGACACATATGCAAGAATAGAATGCTTAATTTTATGCTGATTGATGAGGAAGAGATGAAGGTAGACGGCGAAGGAAAATTATCAGAAACTTAAGAAGAAGAAGAGGAAGAAGGGATTATGGAGATTTCTATCAATGCCCTTTCTGGGAGTTTGACATCTAAGACCATTAGGATTCCGGGACAAATCAAGAGAAGAAAGGTGTCTGTCCTCCTTGATAGTGGTAGCACTCACAGTTTCATCAATGAAAAATTAGTGCAGGAGTTGAGATGCAAAGTAGAGGTCAGTCTAGCTGTGACAGTAACTGTAGCCAATGGGGATAAACTGTGCAGTATTGCTATGTGTAATCCACTGAATTGGACCATGCAAGGAATGGAATGCCAATTCCAGTTAAGGGTGCTGAAGTTGGTAGGGAGTGATATGGTGTAGGGGGTAGATTAGTTAAGCCAGTTTAACTCGGTCATATTTGATTTCGAACAAAGCAGCATTAAATTTTGTTATAAAGGAATGGAAGTTGAACTAAGAGTGAGTTGGGAAAGGATGAAATTTTGATGATGGGAAGGGAAAAGATGGACTAGTGGGTCCAAAAACAATCCTATGGGATCGTGGCTAAAATTCATTTAGTGATAGAAGGTGAAAATGAATCACCTCTTGTGGAGATACAGAATATTATCAAACAGTATTCGGATGTATTTGAAGAGCCAAGAGGTTTGCCACCTCCTAGATTCAATGACCATAAGATTCCACTGAAGGAAGGAGCTCAACCTTTCCAAATAAGACCCTACAGGTGCCCATATATACAGAAAACATAAATGGAAAAAATAGTAAAAGAAATGTTAGAGGTTGGCATCATCCAGCCAAGTAACATCCCATACGCCTCCCCGGTGTTACTGGTTAAAAAGAAGGATGGAACATGGAGGTTCTGTGTGGATTAGAGACAACTAAATAGCATCACCATCAAAGATAAATATCCCTGCCTTTAATTGATGAGTTACAGGGTGCTAGGTGGTTTTCCAAAATTGACCTGAGGGCTGGGTACCATCAGATTGGAGTGGCTGAAAGTGACATACATAAGACCACATTTAAGACACACCATGGCTTATTTGAGTTCAAAGTCATGCCCTTTGGACTCACTAATGCTCAAGCCACATTCCAATGCTTGATGAATGAAGTTTTCAAGGAGTATTTGATGAAGTTTGTCTTAGTTTTTATTTTTTTATTTATTTTTATTTTATTTTATTTTATTTTATTTTATGACATATTGGTCTATAGTTGTGACCTGATATCCCATTGTAAACACTTAGCTAGAGTACTAGAGGTATTGAAGGAGCAACAACTATATGCTAAAGGGACTAAGTTTTCATTTGGGCAATCTAGAGTGGAGTACATGGGTCACATTATCTCAGTAGCGGGAGTGGCAGTTGACCCTACTAAAATCAACGCAGCAATGGCCAACTCCCACTTCTATCAAGCAACAAAGGGGGTTCCTCGGGTTGACAGGATACTACAGAAAGTTTGTAAAAGGTTATGGAGTTCTTGCAAGACTTTTGACAGATTTACTGAAGAAGGATAATTTCACCCGGGATGAAATGACAAATACGGCTTTCCAGAAATTGAAATCAGCAATGTGTAGCACCCGAGTTTTAGCTTTACCAGATTTTACTCAACCATTCATCATTGAGACTGATGCTTGCCATGGAGGTATGGGAGTTATCTTAATGCAAAATAGAAGACCAATTGCCTACTTCAGTAAAGGAATTTGCAATGAAAAACTAGGAATGTTCATCTATGAGAAGTAACTTCTGGCATTAGTTACTGCGGTGGGGAAGTGGAGGCATTATCTGGAGGGACATCATTTCATCATCAAAACAGATCATCGGTCATTAAAGTACTTGCTAGAGCAAATGATAACTATATCCATTCAACAGAAATGTTGACTAAACTTTTAGGACTCAGCTATGAGATTCAGTACAAGAAAGGTGTGGATAATGTTGTGGCTGATGCTCTTTCCAGGAGACAAGAATCATCTATGGAAGTGACGGCAATTTCTAATGTAACACCCATTTGGATACAGGAAGTGATAAGCAGCTACCAAGATGATGCAATGGCTGCAAATCATATTGAGGAATTGTTGATTAAACCCAATGAAGACTATGAATTTTCCTATCACAATGGGTTACTCAAATTTAAAGACAAGATATATGTGGGATCTAGAGGTTAGATAAGGGCTAAGTTGATTCAAAATATCCATTCTTCCCAAAATAGAGGCCACTCTGGTATTCAGGCTAGTGTATTCAGGGCTAAGCAACACTTCTAATGGCCAGGGATGATTAGAGATATCAAGAGGAAGATACTTCAGTGTGATGTTTGTCAAAGATGCAAGGGAGAACATGTTCTCTACCCTGGCCTGCTACAACCTCTGCTTGAACCACAATATTCCTGGAGCCACATATCCATGGATTTTATTAAAGGCTTGCCCTCTTCAAAAAAGAAAACAATTATCCTAGTAGTGGTGGACCGGTTTACTAAATACGGGCACTTCATAGCCTTATCTCATCCTTTCTCTGCAATCATAGTAGCTAAAGTCTTCCTTGATAACATCTATAAGCTCCATGGAATCCCTCAAAGTATTGTGTCATGGGAACCAACCTGCACCTGAGCTCTGCGTATCACCCACAAACGGATGGGCAAATTGAGAGGCTTAACCAGTGTTTGGAAATGTTTTTGAGGTGCATGACATTCCACCAACCTAGGAGATGGATTGACTGGTTATCACTGGCTGAATGGTGGTATAATACCATCTACCACACGGCAATTAAAATGAGTCTCTTTGAAGTCCTATTTGGTATTAAACCTCCCCATTTGGCCTGGGAACTTATCAGCAAACCAATGTGGTTGCAGTGGAAGAACTAGTGCAAGGGAGGCATCAGATGGACGTGCTTCTAAAAGAACATCTTGCTCGAGCCCGAGTAAGGATGAAATTTTATGCTGACCAATATAGAGTAGAAAGAGTGTTTGCAGTGGGTGATTGGGTGTATTTGAAGTTACATCCCTACAAGCAAAATTCTGCTATGACAAGGACTAATCAAAAGTTAGCTGCCAAATACCATGGACCTTACAAGATCATCAGAAGGATTGGCCAAGTGGCGTATGATTGATCCTACCCCATACTTCAAAAATACACCCAGTATTCCATGTATCTTTACTTTAGAAAAAGATAGGAGAACATGAGGTACCTATCTTGTTACTACCAGAGAGCGGGGAACAGGAAATGATCAATAGGGAACCTGAAACAGTAATGGAAACCAGAATGATCCAAAGAAATAAGCAGGCAATGACACAATGGCTGATTCAATGGAAAGGCTATGACAGGGATGAGGCCACTTAGGAAGATGCAGTTGCAATTCAGAACGAATTTCCTCTCTTCCAACCTTGTGGACAAGGTCGTTTTGAGGGGAAGGTATATGATGAGGAAAAAGAACACCTCAAGCCAGATATCAGCTGGGAAAAGATGAAGGAAAGAAGCAAACGGAATTAACAGGCAATTAAATGGTGAAAGGAGCGACGCCGTTTCATTTGTATATTTTGTTATGGAAGAATACGTTTTTTGTCATAAAACACATCTCTTATTGTACTTAGATGAGGGGGGAAAGTAACGTTGGTAGATTGGTATTTGTCAGAAGTTGTACATCTTTCTTTTTCCCCCAATTTCTCTGCTTTTGCCTCCGTCGTTCTCTTTCACTGTAACTTTATTTTGTTAATACAATCACAGCTTGGGTTGTTAATTCCAGCTGATTATCTTTCATTGCAAGTTGTTGTGATGAATATTGGTTGGTTTTGGTTGAAGTTCGGCCCAACCATTACAACGAGTAGAGCAACAGAATTGAAGGCTATCAGTTGAGAGTCTTGTGACTGAACGTGGACTACCGACGACCGTCATCGGCAACTGAAATGTTCGGGTTGGCATCGGCGATTTGAGGGAAACCAGGGAGACGGGGGAGACCAAACGAGAGAGAGATAGGGAAATGGAAGGTTAGGGTAGGGTTGGGTTATTTCTTTTTCATTTTCTAATTTAAGCCTATTTGTTTTTTTTATTAGGTTAGGCATTTTTACAACGTTTGAAAAACATTGCAAAATATGACATTATGCAACGTTGCAACATTTTTTAACATTGCAAAAAATAAAATTTTTAGCAACGTTCAACAAACATCGTGAAAAGAAGTATTGACAACATTTATTTAAAAAATGTTGTTAAAACTCAATTAAATTAACTAATTACAATATTCACTTATTAAAATGTTACAATAGACCTATTTTATCAACATTTAATTACTAATTGTTGTCTTTTATGTGTTACAAATGACCATTTTTGGTGTATTGAGTGGTAGTCGATGATAAGGGGACGACAGTGATATCGCTAAGGTTTTACATTTCTTGGGTTCAACTTGATTTCAAACACCTTGTATGATGTGTAGGTGCCCAAATTGGGCATCCAAGCACCCAATTGTTGCCCCCCAAAACTTCTCATACCCCTTTAACATCTCTTTCAACTAATCCATGAATATTCAATAGAATTTAGGCCACAAAATAACAGTATTGAACTCTTGAAAACAACATGGGTTGAACTCATGTCAGGGTGATCTTTCTCGTGACCAAAAATATCAAAATTGATCAATGGACAAGAATTGATTCTGCAAATTATTCCCAATAACATGATCTAACCAAAGGCAACAATATTTCCTTTTGATCCAGTACCGATATTGAAGTCCAAATGATAATAAATTATGCTACTCATCCACAAAATCCTCAATTTGTTGTGCATAATGATGAGCACAAGAAACTAACATTGTAGACTAGCCTATAGAAAAAAAGTTGATTACAAATTGAAGCGTCTTATGGGCTTCAAAAAGAAAATAATTATGCTATATTGAAAATATGACTTTCGTTTGAATACAACTAATCAAATGTATTACTTTTTATGTAAATGAATAAAAACCCTTTTCTAAATGTGCTTAGAAAATTGGATCATAGAAACAGACAATAAAATATTATAATTTCCAAAAAAGTCTCCAAACTTATACTACACATCAAAACTGAGCTCATAAAATTTTTGAAGGAAATTAATTTTCTTTTGATATTTGCATGAAAAATAGAAACATTGACAACTACAGGAGGAGCTAACACAATATGCCGATAATTAGTAGACAATAATCTAATGCTTATAGCAAAAACATATAATCGAAAAATGACCTTGAAAGACTATATGGCAACCCAAGGAGTATCGTGTTGTTGAAGCTATGACACCACAAAGTCAATGTTAAAATCACTAAAAAAAAAGTAGGTGATACAAATTTTGGTGTGAAGTCGAGAAAACATGGAATGTTTGACTTTGGAGGCAATGGTATATATATCCTCAACTATGTTGGTGTGAAGTGTATTGAGTATAGTTGTGAGCATGATAGAGGACACAATACCCTATCCTTCCTGTGTCCAAAGGGATGAAACAGCTGCACTATAATCATCTAAATAAACCCTTTGAAATTTTATAAATAAAGTGGAAGTTACACTAGATGTCAAATTTTAGGTTTGCATTTACAAAAATATCACTTTTTTAAAGTCCTTGCAAAATTGTCAATTTTGGACATTTTTGCCCTTCTAGATGATTTTAATACCTAATATATCCTTCATTAAATGAGATTTGACTAGATAATGAAATGGTACGAAAAGTGTGTAGATGGCAGGGAAGAAATCAAGTGCATTTCGGAATTAAAAAAATAAAAAAGGCTGAAACATAAGACAAAAGCAAGAAAAATAAACCATTTCTTCCATTCAAAATGTCTACTGCCCAAAATAAAAAAAAAAACCCCTAAAACACTCTCCTCACTCATTCAATTTGCCCACCCCACTGAAGTTGCTGTCGATGACCAGCGTGAAAATGTCCACTGCCGACGAAGACCATAAAAAATATAAGCGTAATCTATCATTCAAGTACTCAATTAACTGTGTGAGTGGAATATAAGAATTTGGCTTGGGTCATAGCCGAAGTAATCGATTTTTTTGGTAAAAAAGTTCAACTCTTGACAGTCTCCAGTAGAAAGGTGATTTCTTTTGAATTTTTATTGATTTTATTTTTGTGAATTGGCAAAAAAAAAAAAATGAATTTGGTTGATTTTGGTTTTAATTTGATTTTTTTTGGCCAGTTACATCGCCAACATGTCTAATGGAGGATAGCATTCCCAATTACTTCATAACTGTTTAAAGAAATTGGTGCATTTTATGATGGAGAAAGTGGGGGGACAAGAAATTGTTCACTGCCGATGAAGATCATAAAAAATACAAGCGTAATCTATCATTCAAGTACTCAATTAACTGTGTGAGTGGAATATAAGAATTTGGCTTGGGTTGTAGCCGAAGTAATCGATTTTTTTTGGTAAAAAAGTTCAACTCTTGAAAGTCTCCGGTAGAAAGGTGATTTCTTTTGAATTTTTACTGTTTTTATTTTTGTGAATTGACTAAAAAAAATGAATTTGGTTGATTTTGGTTTTAATTTGAATTTTTTTGGCCAGTTACATCACCAAAATGTTGAATGGAGGATAGCATTCCCAATTACTTCATGACTGTTTAAAGAAATTGGTGCATTTTACGATGGAGAAAGTGGGGGGAGAAGATTAAAATGTCGATAGCAATGCAAGTGTGCAATAAATGACCATTTTGTAAGAAATTATGTATAGTATTTTTTGGTAGGGATGATTTTGGTCACGTTCTCTGCGTACGTGTAGCAACAGCATGTCCATAATGGGTAACCGTAGTAGTATATTTTTGGAAGCCATTATCGTAATGTTGGTGTTTTGCTTGTGAATTGTCGTGTCATGGAAATCAATTTTCCATTTCGATAAACTGCCAGTTGAAGCTAAAGGAACCATAATGATCAGCTAAGTTTCTAATGAAAATAATGCATTCATCCTGTTTGTGCTAATGTAACCGTAATGATCGGTACTTTGCTTGTGAACATAACGACCAATTTTTTTTGGCATATGATAATAACAACAAATTAATAACATTAGTTTGAAATGTACACAGTATAGAGGGAACATTTTTGGGATTACATTTGACAACAGATTTTACCACCAATTTAAGTTTTCATCGTCGTGTATTTCGACCGGAGGTATATTCAAGTTGGGGACTTTGAATTTCAATTCAATTTGAGTGCGAGGATCAAGAATATTGAGTCTGTCCTTCAACCTTAACAAAAGTTCAGCTATGGTAATACTTGTCGGCACCAGAATGGAAGTGATTTTGTTTCCTCTCCACTTCTATTCGTCATCCGCATGAACAAACTTTTCATCATGTGATATGATGAATCTCAAATGATTACTCACACCTGAAATGTTGAGATTACAACGGTAAAAATTTAGAATCAATATGTTGGTATTTAATAGTATGAAAGTGACACTACATAATACGTAAATTCGTACAATATCTAAAAGTCAAATCAAGGGCTTTCATCATTTTGAAGTGTCCAAATTGACAGTAACATTGTATATCCCGACAGTTTGTAAATATCGGGTTCGACATTTCAAACGTCTAACCCGATGATCTGCAAACATCAAATTCGACAGTTGAAATGTCGAAAATGTCGGAAAGCAGACGGCA
>NW_019255956.1:0-677 GCF_002742605.1 Olea europaea var. sylvestris | reverse complement strand
CCATTTTTTAATCAAAAATTCATATTCTACAATATAATAATCATATCTTCAATGTTAAAAATAAATAAAACAAATAATCACATCGCACCATTAATTGTATTCAAATTAAGCATTTATTACTCTTAAAAAGTGTCAATGGGTAAAATGGACATTTTGCAGGAAAAAAGTGACATTTTTGGAAGAATTTGGTGAAAATGAATTTTTTTTTGTGCATTTTCAATTTTAGTGACATTTATGTAAATTTCCCGTTTATAAAATGTGATAAATAAAGTTTGGTCATATCAACACATTTATTTTAAAGACTTTCGACCATATTAAATACAACATGGAAAACCTTATTATTTGTCTTTTTCACACTATCCTAACTAAGGGTAAGGAAGTCCAAAGCTTTGTCGCTTTCATCCAATATAAGGGTCATAATTACCTCTATATGTGAAGATTTTTCCTAGATGCGTTTTCCTTAGGTCTAAAAGAAAATATTAGAATATGTCAATTATCATATGCACACAGTCTAGATCTAACATGATGATAAAGTAGCTCAGTTGGCCATACTTTCAAGTGTCATAACTCCTTTAACATACAAGTTGGTGGATTTGTTAGTGAGAATGCAAAAGAAGACATAATTAATAGAATGATGTCGTGTATTATTCCATCAGGGGGATCGAGTGTCGTGATAT
>NW_019255955.1:0-1145 GCF_002742605.1 Olea europaea var. sylvestris | reverse complement strand
CATTTTTGGCGAATTGCTAGTCAAATTCGAATGGAATCGAGTCAATGAAAAGTGATTTTTGATTTCATGTTAACTTCGGGTTTGTTCATTTTTGGGGAATTGCTAGTCAAATTCGATTGGAATCGAGCCAATGAAAAATGGTTTTTGAATTCATGATAACTTCGGGTTTGCTCATTTTTGGCGAGTTGCTAGTCAAATTCAATTGAAATCGAGTCAATGAAAAGCAGTTTTTGATTTCATGATAACTTCGGGTTTGGTTGTTTTTGGCGAATTGCTAGTCAAATTCGATTGGGATTGAGCCAATGAAAAGTGGGTTTTGATTTCATGATAACTTCGGTTTGTTTGCTTTTGGCGAATTACTAGTCCAATTCGATCGGAATCGAGTCATTGAAAAGTGGCTTTTGATTTCATGTAAACTTCTGATTTTTTCGTTTTTGGCGAATTGCTAGTCCGATTCGATTGGAATCGAGTCAATGGAATGTGGTTTTTGATTTCATGATAACTTCGTGTTTGTTCGTTCTTGGCGAATTGCTAGTCAAATTCGATTGGAATCGAGTCAATGAAAAGTGATTTTTGATTTCATGATAACTTTAGGTTTGTTCATTTTTGGATAATTGCTAGTCAAATTCGATTGGAATCGAGTCAATGAAAAGTGGTTTTTGATTTCATGATAACATCGGGTTTTTTCATATTTGGCGAATTACTAGTCCAATTCGATCGGAATCGAGTCATTGAAAAGTGGCTTTTGATTTCATGTAAACTTCGGATTTTTTCGTTTTTGGGGAATTGCTAGTCTGATTCGATTGGAATCGAGTCAATGGAATGTGGTTTTTGATTTCACGATAACTTCGGGTTCGTTCATTTTTGGCGGATTGCTAGTCAAATTCGATTGGAATCGAGTCAATGAAAAGTGGTTTCTGATTTCATGATAACTTTGGGTTTGTTCATTTTTGGATAATTGCTGGTCAAATTCGATTGGAATCGAGTCAATGAAAAGTGGTTTTTGATTTCATGATAACTTCGGGTTTTTTTGTTTTTGGCGAATTCCTAGTAAAATTCGACTGGAATCGAGTCAATGAAAAGTGATTTTTGATTTCATGATAAATTCGCGTTTGTTCGTTTTTTGCGAATTGCTAGTCAAATTC
>NW_019255954.1:0-1145 GCF_002742605.1 Olea europaea var. sylvestris | reverse complement strand
CCGTTTCCAATCACCCTGCCAGATTTCGGCCCATTCCGACACCGTCACGATAAATGACAAAATTGCCCCTGGTGCGATTTTGCTTTGTTAATTTTCCGTCCAACACTTCTTCAACCTGACATAATTAATACTAAAATTAATCATTCGGAGGCCCAAACAAAGGAATTTGGCTAAAATCCTGTGATCCCGAGTCGATGCCCCGAGTCCAATTTCTTAGGCTGTTTCCAATCGACCTGCCAAATTTCGGCCCATTTCGACACCGTCACGAAAAATGACAAAATTGCCCTTGGTGCGGTTTTACTTTGTTAATTTTTCGTCCAGCACTTATTCAACATGACATAATTAATATGGAAATTAATTATTCGGAGGCCCAAACGAAGGTGTTGGGCTCAAATCCTGTGATCCGGGGTCTGTGCCCCGAGTCCAATTTCGCGGGCTCTTTCCAATCAACCTGCTAAATTTCGGCCCATTTCGACAACGTCACGAAAATGACAAAATTGCCCCTGGTGCGGTTTTTCTTTGTTAATTTTCTGTCCAGCACTTCTTCAACCTGACTTAATTAATACGAAAATTAATTATTCGGAGGCCCAAACGAAGGTGTTGGGCTAAAATCCCGTGATCCTAGGTCTGTGCTCCAAGTCCAATTTCGAGGGCAATTTCCAATCAACCTGTCAAATTTCGGCCCATTCCGACAACGTCGGGACAAATGACAAAATTGCCCCTGGTGCGGTTTTGCTTTGTTAATTTTCTGTCCAACACTTATTCAACCTGAACATAATTAATACGAAAATTAATTATTTGGAGGCCCAAAAGAAGGAGTTTGGCTAAAATCCCGTGATCCCGGGTATGTGCCCCGAGTCCCATTTTGATGGCCATTTCAAATCAACTTGCCAAATTTTGACCCATTCCAGCACCGTCGTGACACATATCAAAATTGCCTTTGGTGCGGTTTTCCTTTGTTAATTTTAGGTCCAGTACTTCTTCAACTTGACATAATTAATACGGAATTTAATTATTCGGAGGCCCAAATGAAGGAGTTTGGCTAAAATCCCGTGATCCTGGGTCTGTGCCCCGAGTCCAATTTCGCGGGCCGTTTCTAATCAACCTGCCAAATTTCGGCACTTCTGACACCATCGCGACAAATG
>NW_019255953.1:0-1145 GCF_002742605.1 Olea europaea var. sylvestris | reverse complement strand
ATGGGCCCATAAGTACTTTTGGGAAATGTAGCGACCGTTTTGGATTGAACTCAAGACGCCGTCGTGACGTATGAGGGATTTCGATCTTTTTTCTAAAGAATGAGTGCTTCCATATTTGTAACGCTTGGAGAGTGGACGTACGAGGAATTGAGCGTAACTTTTGTAGACGGTGTCCGTTTAGGGCCCATAAGTACTTTTTGAAAATGTAGCGACCGTTTTGGATTGAACTCACCACTTCGTCGTGACGTACGAGGGATTTTAGCCATTTTTTGAAAGAACGAGCACTTGCATATTTGGAACGCTTGGATAGTCGGCGTACGAAGAATTCAGCGCAACTTTTGCGTACGGTGTCCGTTTTGGTCCCATAAGTACTTTTTGGAAATGTAGCGACCGTTTTGGATTGAACTCACAACTTCGTCGTGACGTATGAGGGATTTTAGCCATATTTTGAAAGAATGAGCACTTGCATATTTGGAACGCTTGGATAGTCGGCGTACGAAGAATTGAGCGTAACTTTCGCGTACGGTGTCCGTTTTGGGCCCATAAGTATTTTTGGGAAATGTAGCGACCGTTTTGGATTGAACTCAAGACTTCGTCGTGACGTATGAGGGATTTTGGCCATTTTTCTAAAGAATGAGTGCTTCCGTATTTGTAACGCTTGGAGAGTCGACGTACGAGGAATTGAGCATAAGTTTTGTAGACGGTGTACGTTCAGGGCCCATAAGTACTTTTTGGAAATGTAGCGACCGTTTTGGATTGAACTCACAACTTCGTCGTGACGTATGAGGGATTTTAGCCATTTTTTGAAAGAATGAGCACTTGCATATTTGGAACGGTTGGATAGTCGGCGTACGAAGAATTGAGCGTGACTTTTGCACATGGTGTCCGTTTCGGGCCCATAAGTACTTTTTGGAAACGTAGCGACCGTTTTGGATTGAACACAAGACTTCGTCGTGACGTATGAGGGATTTCGGCCTTTTTTCTAAAGTTTGAGCGCTTCCATATTTGTAACGCTTGGAGAGTCGGGGTACGAGGAATTGAGCGTAACTTTTGCAGACGGTATCCGTTTAGGGCCCATAAGTACTTTTTGGAAATGTAGCGACCGTTTTGGATTGAACTCACAACTTCGTCGTGACGTATGAGGG
>NW_019255952.1:0-1145 GCF_002742605.1 Olea europaea var. sylvestris | reverse complement strand
GGAATGGGCTCAAATTTGAGAGGTTTATCGGGAACAAAAATCGCGCAGGGTGTAATTTCGTCATTTTTCGCGACTGTGTCGGATTTAGCTGAAATTTGGCAGTTTGATCTAAAATAAAAATCACGCCGGGCAATTTCGTCATTTTTCTCGACTGTGTCGGAATGGGCACAAATTTGACAGGTTGATCGGGAACAAAAAAATCCGCGCCGTGTGTAATTTCGTCATTTTTCTTGACTGTGTCAGAATTGGATAAAATTTGACTTGTTTATAGGAAACAAAAATCGCGTCGGGGGCAATTTGTCATTTTTCTAGACTGTGTCGAAATTGGCTGAAATTTGGGAGTTTGATCGGAAATAAAAATCGCGCCGGCGGCTATTTCGTCATTTTTCTCGACTGTGTCGGAATGGGCTCAAATTTGACAGGTTTATCGGGAACAAAAATCGCGCCGGGGGCAATTTCGTCATTTTTCTTGACTGTGTCGGAATTGGCTGAAATTTGACAGTTTGATCTAAAATAAAAATCGAGCCGGGTGCAATTTCGTCATTTTCCTCGATTGTGTCGGAATGGGCTCAAATTTGACAAGTTGATCGGGAACAAAAATCGCGTCGGGTGTAATTTCGTTATTTTTCGCGACTGTGTCGGAATTGGCTAAAATTTGACTGGTTGATCGGAAACAAAAATCGCGCCGGGGACAATTTAGTCATTTTTCTCGACTGTGTCGAAATTGGCTGAAATTTGGGAGTTTGATCGGAAATAAAAATCGCGCCGGTGGGTATTTCGTCATTTTTCTCGACTGTGTCGGAATGGGCTCAAATTTGACAGGTCTATCGGTAACAAAAATCGCGCCGGGGGCAATTTCGTCATTTTTATCGACTGTGTCAGAATTGGCTGAAATTTGGCAGTTTGATCTAAAATAAAAATTACGCCGTGGGCAATTTCGTAATTTTTCTCGACTGTGTCGGAATGGGCTCAAATTTGACAGGATGATCGGGAACAAAAACCGCGCCGGGTGTAATTTCGTCATTTTTCTCGACTGTGTCGGAATTGTTTAAAATTTGACTAGTTGATCGGATACAAAAACTGCGCCGGGGGCAATTTCGTCATTTTTCTCGACTGTGTTGGAATTGGCTGAAATTTGGAAGTTT
>NW_019255951.1:0-1145 GCF_002742605.1 Olea europaea var. sylvestris | reverse complement strand
CGTTAAAGGCTGACATGCGCAATGGCATGGGCACGCACGTACAAATGTGTTGATGTTGCACACTTTGGAACTCAGGAGCAAGGCAAATGTGGGTTTTTAACTTGTGAGCGTTTTGCTTGAATCTAGCCGGTGTCAAAGTGTTGCGTGTTAACAGAAATTAGAAAGGCATGGACGAATCCAACTTGCTGTTCAGTGTGCCCTAGTCCACAAATTCGGGTGTCCAGGACAAGCACGTGTTTGACATGTGTATTGGGTGGTTTTCTTGGTCCATACAAGTAAAAAGTGTGGCAAGTTGCTGGGAAATGTCATGGGAGGCAATTTTTAGATAGTTTTAGCCATAGTGGGTTGATTTTATCCCTTTGGCTGTTAAAGGTGTTAACTGCATACGAGTTTGGCTATAAATATGTGAAGAATCATGTTGATCAGACACAGAGAAAATGTTGTACTCCTTCAGTGTTCTTTGTGTTTTTGTATTATTGTGGAGTCATAAAACAAGTTGGGTGATTACCCTTAAAAATGTGTTCCTTTCTTTACATTGCTACCTATATCGTTCCTTGTGTGCATTGTGCAAATTCTTGAGCCCACTGAGTGTCATCATAGGCGAAAATTTGGCTAAGTATTTTAACCAAACCTCATCCCTGTGATCCTAGGTGCGATGCGTGGACAAAATTTAGAGAGGTTGTAGAAATATTCAAATGAATTTTGGGATTATTCAAATTTCAAACAAAAACTTTCTTGTCTAGTATTATTTCATCCCCCTTTAAAACGATAGATGACAGCGGTCCAAATTTTGAATGTACCTCGAGTTATCTAAGTAGGGATGTCCGCTCAGCTCGAATAAAAATGATTCAAGCCTTTTTTTCCCAAGCCGAGTCAAGTCGAGCTTTTGCTCAGCCAAAAATTTAGACTCGACCCAAGCTTTTGGCTCGGACTTTATCGAGTCGAGCAGACTCATTTTCTTTTCTTTTCTTTTCTTTTTTTATAATAAAACAAGGGAATTGTATGTGTGTAGGTAGCTTTGTGCTGCCCTCATTTCATTATCATTATCATTATTATTATTATTATTATTATTATTATTATTTCGCGGGCCGAAAATGGCCCGAGTCGACGAGCTGGCTCGAGTTTTCTTCTTGGCCGATCCACGA
>NW_019255950.1:916-1145 GCF_002742605.1 Olea europaea var. sylvestris | reverse complement strand
CGCGCTGGGGGCAATTTCGTCATTTTTCGCGATTGTGTCGGAATTGGCAACAATTTGACTAGTTGATCGGGAACAAAAACAGCACCGGGGGCAATTTCGTCATTTTTCGCGACTGTGTCGGAATTGGCTGAAATTCGACAGGTCGATCGGAAATAAAAATCGCGCCAGGGGCAATTTCGTCATTTTTCGCGACGGTGTCGAAATGGGCTAAAATTTGACAGATCGATAG
>NW_019255950.1:0-438 GCF_002742605.1 Olea europaea var. sylvestris | reverse complement strand
TGTGCCGGAATGGGCTCAAATTTGACAGGTTGATCGGGAACAAAAATCGCGCCGGGGGCAATTTCGTCATTTTTCGCGACTGTGTCGGAATTGACTACAATTTGACTAGTTGATCGGGAACAAAAACAGCGCCGGAGGCAATTTCTTCATTTTTCGTGACTTACGGAATTAGTTAAAATTTGAGAGGTTGATCGTGAACAAAAATCGCGCCGGGGGCAATTTCGTCATTTTTCGCGACTGTGTCGGAATTGGCCACAATTTGACAGGTTGATCGGGAACAAAAATCGTGCCGGGGGCAATTTCGTAGTTTTTCTCAACTGTGTCGGAATTGGCTAAAATTTGACGGGTTGATCGTGAACAAAAACCGCGTCGGGGGTAATTTCGTCATTTTTCGCGACTGTGTCGGAATTGGCTGAAATTTGACTGGTTGATCGGAAA
>NW_019255949.1:0-1145 GCF_002742605.1 Olea europaea var. sylvestris | reverse complement strand
GCCGGGGGCAATTTGTCATTTTTCTCGACTGTGTCGCAATTAGCTAAAATTTGACAGGTTGACCGGAAACAAAAACCGCGCCGTGGGCAATTTCGTCATTTTTCGTGACTACGTCGGAATTAGCTCATATTTGACAGGTTGATGGGGAACAAAATCCGCGCCGGGGGCAATTTCGTCGTTTTTGTCGACTGTGTCGGAATTGCCCAAAATTTGACAGGTTGATCGGGAACAAAAATCGCGCCAGGGGCAATTTCGTCAATTTTCGCGACTGTGTCGGAATTGGCTAAAATTTGAAAGGTTGATCAGAAACAAAAATCGCGCCGGGCGCAATTTCGTCATTTTTCGAGACTTTGTCGGAATTGGCTAAAATTTAACGGGTTCATCGGGAACAAAAACCGCGCCGGGGACAATTTCGTCATTTTTCTCGACAGTGTCGAAATTGGCAAAAATTTGACCGGTTGATCGGAAACAGAGACCGCGCCGTGGGCAATTTCGTCATTTTTCTCGACTGTGTCGGATTTGGCTTAAATTCGACAGGTTGATCGGGAACAAAAATCGCGCCGGGGGCAATTTCGTCATTTTTCTCGACTGTGTCGGAATTGGCTCAAATTTGACAGATTGATCGGAAACAAAAACCGCGCCGGGGGCAATTTCGTCTTTTTTCTCGACTGTGTCGGAATTGGCTGAAATTGACAGGTTGATCGTGAACAAAAATCGCGCCGGGGGCAATTTCGTCATTTTTCGCGACTGCGTCGGAATTGGCTAAAATTTGACAGGTTGATCGGGAACAAAAATCGCGCAGGGGGCAATTTCGTCATTTTTGGCGACTGCGTCGGAATTGGCTCAAATTTGACTGGTTGATCGGGAACAAAAACCGCACCGGGGGCAATTTCGTCATTTTTCTCGAATGTGTCGAAATTTGCCAAAATTTGACCGGCTGATCGGAAACAGAGACCGCGCCGTGGGCAATTTCGTCATTTTTCTCGACTGTGTCGGATTTGGCTAAAATTCTACAGGTTGATCGGGACCAAAAATCGCGCCGGGACAATTTCGTCATTTTATTCGACTGTGTCGGAATTGGAAAAAATTTGACAGGTTGATCGGGAACAAAAATCGCGCCAGGGGCTATTTCGTCATTTTTCGCG
>NW_019255948.1:0-1145 GCF_002742605.1 Olea europaea var. sylvestris | reverse complement strand
GCAAATGTAACGACCATTATGGGTTGAACTAACCACTTCGTCGTGATGTACGAGGGATTTTGGCCATTTTTCGAAAGAATGAGTGCTTGTATATTTAGAACGCTTGGAGAGTCGACTGATAAAGAATTGAGCGTAACTTTGGTATACGATGTCCATTTTGGGCCCATAAGAACTTTTTAGAAATGTAACGACCATTTTGTGTTGAACCCACCTCTTCGTCATGACGTACGTGGGATTTTGGTGATTTTTCAAAAGAATGAGCACTTGCATATTTTGAATGCTTGGAGAGTCGACGGACGCAGAATTGAGCGTAACTTTGGCCTACGGTGTCCATTTTGGGCCCACAAGAACATTTTAGAAATGTAGCGACCATTTTGGATTGAACTCACCACCTCGTTGTGACGTATGAGGGATTTCGGCCGTTTTTCGAAAGAATGAACACTTGCATTTTTAGAACGCTTGGATTGCCGGCGTACGAAGAATTGAGCGTAACTTTTCCACACGGTGTCCGTTTTGGGCCCACAAGAACTTTTTTAAAATGTAGCGACCGTTTTACATTGAACTCACCACTTCGTCGTGACGTATGAGGGATTTTGGCCATATTTCGAAAGAATGAGCGCTTGTATATTTAGAATGCTTGGAGAGTTGGCGGACGAAGAATACAGCGTAACTGTTGCACACGGTGTCCATTTCGGGCCCATAAGAACTTTTTGAGAATGTAGCGACCATTTTGGATTGAACTCACCACTTCGTCGTGACGTATGAGGGATTTTGGCGATTTTTCGAAAGAATGAGCACTTGCATATTTGGAACGATTGGATTGTCGGCGTACGAAGAATTGAGCGTAACTTTTGCACACGGTGTCCGTTTTGGGCCCATAAGTACTTTTTGGAAATGTAGCGATCGTTTTGGATTGAGCACACAACTTCATCATGATGTACGAGGAATTTTGGCCTTTTTTCGAAAGAATGAGCATTTGCATATTTCGTACGCTTGGAGAGTCTGCGGATGAAGAATTCAGCATAACTTTTGCACACGGTGTCCATTTTGGTCCCGTAAGTGCTTTTTGGAAATGTAGCGAACGTTTTGGATTGAACTCACCACTTCGTCGTGACGTACGAGGGATTTTGGCCATTTTTCGAAAG
>NW_019255947.1:0-1145 GCF_002742605.1 Olea europaea var. sylvestris | reverse complement strand
GTCAAATCCATTAAAGAAGAGAACCATTTCGAACAGTCAAGATGTTCATTTGAGCGGATGAAGCAATATAAGCTAAAGTTGAACCCCTTGAAATGTGCATTTGGTGTTAATATAGGAAACTTTCTTGATTTTTTGGTACACAAAAGAGGGATTGAACTTGATAAAAATAAAGTGAAGGCCATTCTAGAGGCCAAACCACCTAGAAACAAAAAAGAATTGCAAAAATTTCTAGGCCAAGTAAACTTTTTAAGACGCTTTATTTCTAACTGTACTGGGCGAACTAAAATCTTTTCGCCACTTTTAAAGCTGAAAAATCAGGACGAATCCGTCTGGAAAGAAGAACATCAAAAGACTTTTGAAAGCCTGAAGACAAATTTATCAAGTCCACTAGTGTTGGTGTCACCAATCTAAAGACGGCCAATGAAAGTGTATGTATCGGCTGAAAAAGAATCAATAGTTGGAATGGTCGCGCAAGAAGACCAATTTGGTGAAGAGAGGGCGATTTACTACTTGAGTAGACGGTTAACAAAATGTGAATGTAATTACACTGCTATAGAAAAATTATGTCTTGCATTGTATTTCACATGTACAAAATTAAGGGTTATTTACGGCCCGTAATCGTTTATTTGATTTCTAGAGTAAATTTCATTAAATATATGTTCTCTCACCCTATTTTACACCAAAGGATAGGCCTTTGGACGTTAGCTTTATCAGAATTCGAAATACAATACATACCCCAAAAGGCAGTCAAAAATCAGGTTTTGGCTAACTTCTTAGCCGATTATCCATGCCTTGACATGCCTGAAGAAATTGAATTAGAAATCAATTCGTTCGAACTAAAATCTTGGGTGTTATATTTCTACGGGTCAAAAACCTCTAAAGGTGTAGGAGTAGGAGTAGCATTGATAAATCTTTTAGGGATTTGCTACAAGTTCGCATTCACTTTGGATAGGATGTGTACCAACAATCAGGCCGAATATGAATCCTTAATCGTGGGCCTAGAACTAATGATAGATATAGGGGTAAAAAATGTAAACATTAGAGGCGATTCTCAATTGGTATTTCACCAACTGATTGGTGATTTTAAATGCCAAAGTGATTCCATCATGAGTCAATATGAAATCGCCCAAGAGTTATTAGAAGAA
>NW_019255946.1:0-1145 GCF_002742605.1 Olea europaea var. sylvestris | reverse complement strand
GCAAGATCTTAGCAAGTTCTTCTATAGTCCCCCCGTAGCCGTCGCCTCCTGCTGCACCCTAGACTCGCCAGTTTTCTTTTCGTGGGATTATTGTCAGAAAAGTACACAAGAATACATGGATACAGAAAAAGAAATCAAGAATATCAAACAACACTTGTTCCAAAGTTTTCTTTAGAACTCGGTCATCAGAAGTCACATCGGGAGTTGAGACTGGCCGTTCACTTCTGTCTATCCCACTTCCGAGAAATAGCAAAACTATTGCTAATGCACCCAGTTCACAGAAAGAGAGAGGCAACAATTCAAACAATGGGCTTTGGCTTAGTCGTGTGGTCGATTCTGTGCAACGTTTCAGTTCAGAATTCTGCTGGAATTGCTGTCTGACAATTCCGTTCTGATTAACTTCTGGGTTGCCGACGATTCTGGTGCGTCAAAAATTGGGTGGTTGTCGGTGTTTTTTAGTTCTTGCTGCCGGTGATCTGCGTTCTTGGTTGTCCACGATTTTCAGTTGGTGTTTTCAGTTATTGTTGCCAGCGATCTATGTTCTTGGTTATTGGTCTGGTGATTCATTTAGGTCGTGTATCTGGTGGTTTATTGGGCTGTTGGTGTAATTGGGCCGATATATATTGGATTGGACCGGTGTGGTGGTGTTGATGGGCTGGGTTGATTTAATTGAGCGAATAGGTATGGGCTTTTGTGTTTATATATATTTTTTGGCAATTGGGCTGGCTTTACTTTGAACTAATGTGGGCTGTTAAAGGCAGTGTCTGTGGATTGTGGTTTTTGGGCTGAGTTATGTTTTAATGGTGGTTAAGGGTCATCTTGTGGGTTGAGTATTTGGTTAGTAGGCTAGGTTAGTTTCTACTTAATGGGTTATCAGATTATGGGCTGGAGTAATTGGAGGCTATAAAATGGACTAGTATGGGGTTATGGATTGGGCTGATATTAGAATATATGGATGGTATTGATAATGTGCTTGTTATTAAAGAATAGTATGTGGTGGATAATTGTGGGCTGTCCATTTCAGTTCAAGCCATTTTTAAAAGTAGGCTTTATCAAGTTTAGGTGTTTATTGGACTTTTGAGTAATTTTTTTCTTTTCCCCTTTTCTACGTGCTTCGTGGGTATAGTAGAGATGAGAGAGAGAGA
>NW_019255945.1:33882-35048 GCF_002742605.1 Olea europaea var. sylvestris | reverse complement strand
CCGGTCGTGGAGAGCCAATCCAATATATATATCCGACATTTGGTCAACTAAAATTTCACTTGAGGACAGATGTGATCAGCATGTTCCAAAATGCACTGCAATTTTTTGGGAAACCTACTGAAAATTCCAATGCTCATATCTCAAGATTCTTGGTCATGTGTGCAACATTCGATTATCCAAGTGTATCAAGCGAAACAATTCGAGTGAGGCTTTTTCCTTACACTTTGAGAGATTCAACAAGGAAATGGTTGTATAATTTTCCTCCACACAACATCACTAGTTGGAATAGTCTGAATCAGAAGTTCCTAAACAAATATTTCCCATCTAAAAGTATTGCCAATTTGAGGGACGAAATCACCACATTCTCTCAACTAGACTCGGAGTGCTATTATGAAGCTTGGGAAAGGTACAAGGGGCTGCTCCATCAATGTCCACATCGTGGATCGCAAAAATGGTTCCAGATATAATATTTCTACATTGGACTAAATCCGACAAGCAGGGCTAATGTTGACTCGCATGCAATGGTTCCATCACAAAAAGAACAGCGGATCAAGTATATCAAATCATGGAGGATCTAGCATTCACTAGTGCACTGTGGCCTATGAAAAGAACAGGTGTGAAGAAAGTAGCTGAGATATATGAGGTGGATCCATTAACAGGGATCTTAACACAGCTGGTAGCTTTTGCTAAAAAAGTGGATCAGATGAATGACATTCAAACAGTCGGACAAAAATGCAAGTAATGTGGAGGAAATTATGAAAGTGTTGATTGCACTGTTGTTAGTCCTTTTGCTCAATCACTAGAGGATGTAAATTATGCTCAAAATTTTCAAAGACAGCAACACAATCAGAATCCTAACACCTACTACCCAGGCTAGAGAAATCACCCAAGTGTTCAATGAAGCAACACTCGTGCAACGATCTCAATGGCGGCGATTTCTAGTAGTGGCTTCGGTGACGGTGAGTTCGTTGTGGTCTCAGAGTTGTCGTTTGAGATAGCTGCAAACGACAAAGGCTACAGCAAAGTCTTCATGGCGACATCATAGTGCCGCTCAGAGAGGTCCTTCGGCGGCGCCTTCTTATCTTTCGACGAGATTGGGGAGAAATTATTGTTAGAGAATGAAGGAGAGAAGGAAAAGGAAGACGGTAGAGAGAGAGAAAAAAAAA
>NW_019255945.1:22346-25505 GCF_002742605.1 Olea europaea var. sylvestris | reverse complement strand
TCATTTTTTTTTTTTTTTTTTTTTTTTTTCCCCATTTTACTTCAAGCCAAACGAAAAATAAATAAGTAATAAAAAATAAATAAATCTGTTCTACGTCGCAGAACTTGTTTGTACTTACAAAAGCTTATGGGAAAAATTACTATTAATAAATCAAAAATGCATTATAGAGAAGGAAAATTTGGAAAAACTGGATAACCAAACTACTACATCTTTGTTATGATTAAGTTTTCTTAGTATGTTATTTTTTGTGTCGTTATTTGAACAACAAAATAGAAGAAAACAAAAAGACCACAAGGAATATTTTTTCGTATTCATTTCATAACTCTTAAATAGAGTTCTGTTTAACAGAAACACTGATAACACTCCTAAAATCAAGCGGATGAATTCAAAAATAAAACAGTAATAACAAAATCCTATAGACTTGGTCTTCTATCACCACCTCAGTACCTTTATTCTAGCATATTCAGCACATGTAGAGGGTTTTTTATGGCAATCTGTTAATACTCCTCCTTGCCTTAATAGCTGCAGATACCCAGTCTTCAGACCTAATTTCTAATAAGGCTTTGGTAAATATATTTGCCACTTGATCTTCAGTTCTGCAATAAAGCAAAGTAACTTTTCCATTTTTTATTTATTTATTTATTTTTTTCATTTTGCACTTTTCTTAAGTAATATAATTTAATGTTGAAGTGCTTAGTCCTCCCATAAAAATTAGGATTATTGGCAATCGAAATTGTAGCTTGGTTGTCTATATGAATCTATGGAGGCTTATCATGCTCCATGCATAAGTCGGTAAACAATTTTCTATCCAGATTGCTTGATTTACAGCAGCAGTTGCTGCTATATACTCGGCTTCTGCTGTGTCACGAGCCACTATATTTTGTTTCTTTGAACTCCATGAGAACATTCATGATCCAAAACTGAAACAGAAACCAGTTGTACTCCTCGTGTCATCAACAGGATCTACCCAGTCACTATCAGTATATCCATGAAACATAAAGTTATGACAATAACTATATTTGATGCCATAGTTTATTGTCCATTTGATATATCTTATAACTCTTTTTGTAGCCTAAAAATGTACTTTACTACCACAGTGCATGAACCTTGAAAGTAAACTTACAGCAAATATGATGTCAGGTCAGGTTGCTGCAAGATAAATTAGTCAACCAATCAAGCTTCTGTAAAGTCCTTCGTCAACCTTGTCTACTCTATCGTTTTTGCTGAACTTCTCATTTTGATTCATTGGTGTGCTTGTGCTCTTGCAATATTCCATATGAAATTTTTTTTTAAGTACTTCCTTTGCATATTTCCTTTGACATATGAAGACTCCATCATGATTTTGCTTCACTTCCATTCCCAGAAAATAGAACATCAACTCGAGAACTGTCATCTCAAAAACTCTGAGCATTTCAGCTTTAAATTCTTGTATAAGCTTTCCATCACTGCCTATTACAGGTAAATCATCAACATAAACAGAAACTAAGATCATATTAGCATCTGCTCCTTTTATATATAAGGTTTACAAAACCAACTTTACAGTTTTTCATCAATCCTACTATACTAGGATCTAGGAGCTTGTTTGAGACAGTATAATGTTTTCTTTAATAATTAAACATTTTCCTCTTCACCTTTTACTTGAAAGCCCTCAGGTTGACCTACATAAATCTCCTCCTGCAGATAACCATTTAGAAATGTAGATTTAAACCCTAGTTGATAAATTTTCCAACATTTCTGTGCTGACAAAGCAAGAAGCATTCTGATTGTATCAAGCCGTGCTACAGGGAAAAAGTTTCTAAAAAAATCTACTCAAACACTTGAGCAGATCCCTTCACTACTAATGTGGAGTNGTTTATCATCCTTTTCTGCCTCCTTGAATTCTGCAGGGTCAAAAATAGCAAATATTGTACCTTTCATAGGTATTGGATAAAGGCCTTATACCTCTGACCGGTTAATCATCTATACCGTCATTAGCATTTTGCCAAGCTTTAGATTGCTTCTTCTTTTCTGGTTCCTCCCATTTCTATTGTTTGTCCTCCATAAATTTAACATTCCTGTTTACCATGATTTTCCCATTTTGTGGTTGACAAATCCTATAGGCTTTAGATAGGCTGCAGTATCTAATAAATACTCCAAGTTCAGCCTTCTTGTCCAACTTATCTCTTTTAACCTGAGGCGCATAAGTGAAACAAATACAACCAAAAGTTTTAAAATGTTGCAGATCTGGTTTGTATCCAAACCAGGCTTAAGTTCTTTTCTGCGGAACTCTGGTTAGTAGCCTGTTTAGCGAAAAGACTGCTGTATATGCAACCTCTACCCAGAGTTTCTTTAACAATTCCTTTTCATGAAGCATGAATCTAGTCATCTCCATGATGCTCCTATTTTTTCTCTCACACCATTCTGTTGTGGTATGTATGGTGTTGTAAGTTGATGCTCAATGTCAGCAGTTTCTATTCTTATTTGGGATCCTAGATGATGATATTTTGTTATTCTTTCAAAAAATTAGTACCAAACTTGCTATTTATTACTTTTATTAGGAAAAATTCATGTTTCAAAGAAGAATTGAAAGAAAGAAAGGAATATAGAAAAATGAAAGAAATCCAAAGTATGTGGACCAAAGTGTAAATATTCAATGGTTGATTTGGACCGCAAAAGATACTTTGAAGATTAATAGGAGTCAATTAATGCAAATTGAAATAAAAAAGGAAAGGGATATGATCAGAATTTTACCATAAATCGACCTCCAATTATATAAGATATTTTCTAGATTTTCAATGAATTTGAGACCCATTTTTCGGATAGAAAACCTTCGAATTGGAAATATTGTATCCCTAGAACAATTGTAGCTCTTTGAATGAGCTTTCCAATACACTTTGAATCACCTCAATCGAACATCAAAAGAGAAAATTATAATCAAAATACTGAAGGTTGTGCAGAGACAAAATCATGCTCGCGTAAAGGCAACTTTCCTTATTTGATTACAACTCTTTTGGAAGGCAATTTGAACCTGAATTTTAACACAATTTCATCATATAAATACAAGATATGGACAGCAATGAAGGGGTCTCTCTCTTGCATCTTTATACACAATAGTTTCTGTTACGTGTTGTCATACTTGGCCAACCTACTTGGGCCTATGGCCTGCTCAATTCGAACCAC
>NW_019255945.1:12958-14483 GCF_002742605.1 Olea europaea var. sylvestris | reverse complement strand
TATTCTGCCTCTGCTACTTCATCTCCGACCACTTCATCAGCTGGGGTTTGAGGCACTTCGTCCACAAACTCCGACCTGAGTTGTGACAGATCCTGATTGGGATACAACTCCTCAGCCCGCTCCATCACCTTGGCATAAGCAAAGTTCCTCCAATAAGTGATGAAGCTCTTGTACTCCTTGGTGTTAAGAAAGTTGACGATGTAGTCCTTTATCGCTTCTTCCCTTGCCTCTTGGGCCTCCTCTCTTGCCTTGGTGGCATCATCCACATATCATTTAATTTGGCCTTCCAAGAATTGGTACGCAGCTTGGGCTAATGCCAATGCAGAATTTGCCTTCTCCAAGGCTTCGGCAGTCACCTTCTGGTGGTCATTGGAAACCTCCACCTTCTTAGTCAAGGAGGTGACCTCACACTGGGACTCATGTACCTCTTTCTTCAATGCCTCTATCTGAGCCAAGGCAGACTCCAGCTTGGCCGATTCTTCAAGTTTTTGGGCCCTAGCTGCTTTCTGCTCCTCTGCAAGGGAGGTCGTCTTTCTCTCTGAGGACTGGGTCCTCATCTGAAAGTCAGTAAGGACCTCCCTGCACTCCAGTGCGAGGCCAAAAGTCCTAATATTTTGGCTCACAAGAGCCCTCGTTAAGTCTGTGGCATCACAGGAGGAGACGTGCAGCTGCTACCGATCCGTCCAGAATTTATAAAAATTTTGAGTAGCACCTCGAATCTCAGGTGACAGGGCCTTTACCAAAGCTAAGGCCAGAGGCTCCTCCTTTCCAGCAAGGAAGCTCGTAGACTTCCCTTGCACTTGAGCAAGCCTCTGTTTGGCAGCCTCCTCCTCGGCCACCTCAGCTGCCCTCCTTGCAGCCTCTTCCCTTGCCTTTTCAGCCTCGGCACGTCTAATCATTTCAATCTTAACCATTTTCGAGGAGGCTTCCAGTAGCTTCGGCTACCTGACTTCTTTGCCTTCATGGGACATAAAAGTCCAAAACTTGCCAGACGAGCTGGAGACGTACACCAGCTTCCTCTTCTTCGATTCCTCAGGGACTGTCTCCTTTCCCCAAGGCTCCTTGGACTTTTCTGGCCTCTGGAGGGTCCCCTCTTCGAAAGCCCACAGCGTGCTGTCCTTAAAGAGATGCTCAACTCTACCTCGGACCTTCTTGGCCCCACTTGTCCCCTGCTTCAGGGGCCCGCCTTCATAGTGGAGATTGCCTTAAGTATGGACGCCATGTCAGGAACTGGGTACTCCTTCCTCTTAAACTTTTCTGCAGAACACAGTGCGTCAATATTAAAATAAAAACACAAAAATATACAAGTGTGGGAGCCTCGTACCCTTAGAGACCATTAGTTCAAAATCGAGGAAGTAGCGACTTCTGTCGATGAGGTGGTCGAAGTGGCGAAACTTCAGAGGTCTCTTGTAAATGTCCTCTATCACTTCAAACTCCTCCCTGCTTAGCTCGAACCTCGTACTACTATCTGCAAAGGACATCCCAACAGTTAGAAAAATAAAATTTTTAATACAGATTACAAACT
>NW_019255945.1:9190-11128 GCF_002742605.1 Olea europaea var. sylvestris | reverse complement strand
TCTATACTTGGACTTGGGGGATTATTATTTGGGGTTCAAAAATTCTTTCAATTTTTACTCAACCCACTAGCTTTACTTCATTAAAGTCCACACATTACATAAATGACTATACTTGGACTTGGGGGACTATTGTTACGTGTTGTCATATTGGCCAACCTACTTGGGCCCATGGCCCACTCAATCCGAACCACGTGGCACTCCAACCAAGGTGGTATGTATGGCCGAGGCCCTTCATGCCGAGGCCCATATACCGAGGCCTATGAAAGTACCCGAAGTCCATACGTCGAGGCCCATGAACCGAAGCCATAATGTGAGATCACCGAAAAGATAGCCGAAGTCCTAAAGTGGAAGTATTACGTGAGTGGCAGAAGCCCTGAATTCGAAGCCGAAGCAGAAGCCTCCGAACCATGAAGGAATATCTTCCATGATCACTTCTCCTAAGAGATCTTCTACATAAAGATCTTATTTGAATGATTGATGGAACGTTTGTCATAAGTGTACATGTCAAGTCTTGTCATTAGCATGGGGGTTCTGTATAAGCAATAAATGCGCAGCAAGCTAGCAAGTCGAGGATGATACCTAGGATTGAATGTTTGGATTAAAGAGATGAGGTCACGTGCCACCTCATCAAGGGGCTGCCATTTCACATGTACCACTATAAATACTTTCATTTTGTAACATTAAAGGGCTAATGCAAGAATCAATACAAGAAACCACACTTTACTCTCTCTTTCATATTATCTTACAGCACAATACGAGTTCATACATATATACATGCACATTCATGAGCACCGGTTGGTAATTATTATACAATCGGATTACGAACATCCCATCGAATTCTGAACGTTCTCGTCCCGCGTCGTTGAGCTACTCTCACGTCCCTGATCTATTCGTTCTAGACCGTTCACGTGTCTTAGCGTGTAGGACATTCGCTCAGGTGTGCGCGGATGAGTCCAACATCTGTTGGCAACATTTTTTGGGGTCAACGGTTTCATCAAATTCATCAAGAACAAGAGGTCAATTACTATATTTTGAGAAACGAAATCAAGCCATAGCAAGGAATTAAAGTTCAATTATATCGAGATTTTGAAGAATTCAACTTTGGGCTTGAAGATCAAACATCTTTTGTATTCTTTCTTGATCCAAGTGATATTTTTCTATTACTCTTCTTGTAATTTATATACTAATATGCTAGACTAGTTTTTCATTGGATTGGATAAGTAATGAATCCTATTGTTTGTTTGTTTTAATTCAAGATAATTAATTTAGTAGTTCGTGATTTTTTCATGATTGGTTTTGTATTCCCATTGAACTATTTAATTGCTTGATCACCAATAAGATAGTAAGTTGCTTATTGTAGTGTAGGAATACTCACATTAAGTCTAAAACGCAGTAAAATCAACACATGGACAATAGCTATTAGGAACAATATCTATAGCATGTGTAATCATGAGTAATAAATCCTGTGAGTCAATGCATATTTTTCATATGAATTCAGACTAGGAATAGGATCGGATCGCATTAAATATAGGTTTAATATATCTTGAAAAATAATATTAAATGAAAGTGGATTATCAATTATCTTGAATGCATGAATTTACTATATTATGAATTAAGAGTTGAATTAAATAATAGTAGGGAGATTCACAATTTCAATACAAACATTCAAATATTAAATAAATAGTTTATTTGTTTTGTTAGTTTAGGACTAGTATAGAGAACATATAAATCACCATTCTCTTGATATCACCGCACTTCGAATTTAATAACAACTATTGAACTACAAATTGGACCTTATATTTCGTGGAAACGATACTCTTAACTCACAAATCTTATTACTTATACAACAATTCCGTATGCTTGCAGGTTTTTAACGAACATCAGCTTCATCACAAAACTGCTAAAAACTTCTATTGGTACATTCCTTCCCACTATTAG
>NW_019255945.1:0-1541 GCF_002742605.1 Olea europaea var. sylvestris | reverse complement strand
TTCCTTCAAAAGAACATTGCTACACTATTATCACAATAAATAATGATTGACCTCGAGATAAAATCAACAACTTTCAACTCGAAAATGAAATTTCTTAACCAAACGGCTTGAACTGTAGCTCCATAACATGCCATAAATTCAACCTGCATAGTAGAAAAAGCCACCAGAGTTCGCTTAACACTTTTCTAAAAGATAGCACCACCAGCTAACATGAAAATGTAACTTGAGGTCGATTTCAAATCATCTTGACATCCAACAAAATCAGAATCTGAGTAGCCTACCACCTCAATGTGATTTGAACGCTAGAAAGTAAATATGTAATTTTCAATTTTCTTCAAGTATCTAATAAGTTTTTAACTGTTTTCCAATGCTCTTATTCTTGATTCGACTGAAATCTACTAAGGACACTGACTGCGTAGGCTATATCTGGTCTAGTGCAAACTTGACATACATCAAACTCCCCACAGCACTAGTATATGGTATCTTCTTCATAGTTTCCCTTTCTAGCTCATTTATTGGACATTGAATTTTGTTAAACTTATCCCCTTTTATAATAGGTACATCACTAGGTACACAGTTTTGCATATTGAACATTTCTAGAACACATCGTATATAAGCTTATAGAGAAAGTCCCAACAAACTACGATTTCTATCACAATGTATTTCAATTCCAAGCATATAAGAAACTTCTCAAAGATCTTTCATCTCAAGTTAGCAGACAACATTTTCTTTTCTCAAGGAACAATCCCAAATCATTGCTAGCAAATAAAATATCATCAACATACAAGACAAGAAAAATAAAATTTCTCCCACTGGTTTTGAGATAAATAAATTGATCAACTTTATTTTCAATAAAACTAAGAGGAGTCACAACCTTGCCTGAGATTATATAAGAATTTATTTAACTTGTATACCAAGTTTTCTTTTCCTTTCACAACAAAACATTTAAGTTGTCTCGTGTAAACCATTATAGAATGATCTCCATTCAGAAAGACTATCTTAACATCCATTTGATGAAACTCTAAATTATAGTGTGCCACAAGTGTTATGATAATTCGAAATGAATTTAGGATGAAAAAAGTGAGAATGTTTCATTATAGTCAATGCTCTCTCGTTGAGTGAACCTTTTTGAACCAATTTTGCTTTCTTTCGTTCAACATTTCCTTTCGAATCCAATTTACTTTTCAAAATCCACTTGATATCTATAACTTTAGCATCCGGATGGAGATGAACAAGTTCCCAAACTTTATTCTATTCCATAGAATTCATTTCATCTTCCATAGCATTTATCCATTTATGTGACTCAGGATTTGTCAATGCTTGATTATAAGTAACAAGATCAACAATATGTCCAATGTTAAAATCACTCTCCAATAAATATGTAATGTAATCACTAGGCAATGCAGACCTCTTTTCCCTTTACGGCCCTGTGGCTCAGAAACTGACTCAATCGTTGTTGGATAAGGAAAGTTCCTCTTTGTTCCTCGGTTCTTCATTAACAATTTAAACTGGTTGAAAACCAACTCTTTCCTATATAATAC
>NW_019255944.1:0-1145 GCF_002742605.1 Olea europaea var. sylvestris | reverse complement strand
TAGTCGAATTCGATTGGAATCGAGGCAATGAAAAGTTGTTTATGATCTAATGATAACTTCGGATTTGTTAGATTTTGGCAAATTGCTAGTCTAATTCGATTGGAATCGAGCTAATGGAAAGTGGTTTTTGATTTCATGATAACTTCGGGTTCGTTCATTTTAGGGGAATTGCTTGTCCAATTCGATTGGAATCGAGCCAATGAAAAGTGGTTTTTGATTTCATGATAACTTTGGATTTGTTTGTTTTTTGTAAATTGCTAGTCTTATTCGATTGGAATGAGCCAAAGAAAAGTGCTTTTTGATTTCATGAAAGATTCGGGTTTTTTCGTTTCAGACGGATTGCCTGTCTAATTCGATTGGAATCGAGCCAATGAAAAGTGACTTTTTATTACATGATAACTTCGGGTTTGTTCGTTTTTGGTGAGTTGCTAGTCTTTTTCGATTGGAATCGAGCCAATGAAAAGTGGTTTTTTATTTCATGATAACATGGGGTTTGTTCACCTTCGGTGAATTGCTATTCTAATTCGACTGGAATCGAGCTAATGAAAAGTGGTTTTTGCTTTCATGATAACTTAGGGTATGTTTGTTTTTAGAAAATTGCTTGTCTAATTCGATTGGAATCGAGCCAATAAAAAATGGTTTTTGATTTCATGATAACATCTGGTTCGTTCATTTTTCACGAATTGCTTGTCTAATTCGATTGGAATCGAGCCAATAAAATGTGATTTTTGATTTCAAGATAACTTCGGGTTTGTTCGTTATTAGCGAAATGTTAGTCTAATTCGATTGGAATCGAGCTAATGAAAAGCAGCTTTTGATTTCATCCTAACTTCGGCTTTGTTCATTTTTGGCGAATTGGTAGTCTAATTCGATTGGAATTGAGCCAACGAAAAGTGGTTTTTGATTTCATGATAACTTCGGGTTTGTTCGTTTTCGGGGAATTGATTGTTTAATTCGATTGGAATCAAGCCAGTGAAAAGTTTTTTTTGATTTCATGATATCTTCTGGTTTCGTCGTTTTTGGTGAATTTCTAGTCTAATTCAATTGGTATCCAGCCAGTGAAAAGTGGTTTTTGATTTCATGATAACTTCAGGTTTGTTCATTTTTGGTGAATTGCTAGTCTAATTCGATTGGAATCGAGCCAA
>NW_019255943.1:0-1145 GCF_002742605.1 Olea europaea var. sylvestris | reverse complement strand
ATGCTCAGTTGGTTACATATAATGAAACAGATGATCTATCAGAAGTTATAAATAAAGACTCCATTCAACGAACAATGTTAAATGAATTTTTTAGAATGAATATTTCAAATGAAAAGGCACGAACTTTACTTTAGAAGGATTTTCCTACATACTTTGTATGGAATACATATTTTCGAGCTTGGAGTCTTAGAAAGAAGCAAAATGTTATTGGTAGAATAGTTGCTGCTAATCTATCTGAGGGCGAGAGATACTTTCTAAGAGTTTTATTGAATCATGTTAAAGGGCCTAAGTCTTTTCAAAATTTAAGAACAGTTAATAACATTGTTGTACCTACTTATCGCGAAGCTGCATTTTTACATGGTCTCATAGGTGAGAATAATTATTGTGAAATGTGTTTAAATGAGGCGATCACCTATGAAATGCCTATATCATTATGTCGCCTCTTTGCTAATGTGTTGATTTTTTGCAGCCCTGCAAATCCTAGGAATTTATGGGTTAAATTTAAAATGTACATGATAGAAGATTTTTTACATGCAAGCATGACAATATGTGATGCCGAGATTAGGGCTTTGAGATGCATAAATTCATTCTTGAAAGTTTTTGGTACAAACATAAATGATTTTGGTCTGGTAGATTTTAACGTAATTGTGAATGATGCTGATGTGTTACAAACATGATTTTAGAAGAGACTACAAATATTAATGTTTAGTGTGACATGCATTTTACAGAAAATTTAAATAAGGAACAACAATATGCCTATGATGTTATTTTAAACTGTGTTGTAAATAATAAAAATGGAGTTTTTTTTTATTGATGGTCCAGGAAGTACTGGAAAAGCTTTTCTGTATAAGGCATTACTTGCTGCAGTACGATCTCGACAACTTATTGTATTAGCAATGGCGTCATCGGGATTGTCTGCTTCTTTATTGCCAGCTGGGAGAACTGGTCATTCACGTTTTAAAATCCCACTTCAAGCAAGTTTTGATATGCGATGTTCAGTAAGTAAACAATCATCACTTGGTCAACTTTTACAAATGACAAAGCTAATTGTGTGGGATGAAACACCGATGATTAATAGATGTGCTTTTGAAGCTTTGGATAAAATGTTAAAAGATATTACTGAATGTGAATTGCCATTTGGTGGA
>NW_019255942.1:0-1145 GCF_002742605.1 Olea europaea var. sylvestris | reverse complement strand
AATTTCGTCATTTTTTGCGACGGTGTCGTAATGAGCTAAGATTTGACAGGTCGATCGGAAATGAAAATCGCGTCGGGCGCAATATCGTCATTTTTCGCGACCGTGTCAAAATTGGCTAAAATTTGACAGGTCGATCGGAAACAAAAATCGCGGCGGTGGCAATTTCGTCATTTTCCGCGACCGTGTCGAAATGGGCTAAAATTTGACAGGTCAATCGGAAACAAAAATCCCGTCGGGGGCGATTTCGTGATTTTTCGCGACGGTGTTGGAATGGGCCAAAATTTGACAGGTCGATCGGAAACGGAAATCGCGCCGGTGGCAATTTCGTCATTTTTCGCGACGGCGTCGATATGTGCTAAAATTTTGACCGGTCGATCGAAAACAAAAATCGCGTCGGGGGCATTTTCGTCATTTTTCGCGACTGTGTCGAAATGGGCTAAAATTTTACAGGTCGATCGGAAACAAAAATCGAGCCGTGGGCATTTCGTCATTTTTCGCGACTGTGTCGAAATGGGCTAAAATTGGACAGGTCGATCGGAAACGAAAATCGCGCCGGGGGCAGTTTCGTCATTTTTCGCGACTGTGTCGAAATGGGCTAAAATTTGACAGGTCGATCGGAAACGAAAATTGCGCCGGGGGCAGTTTCATCATTTTTCGCGACTGTGTCGAAATGGGCTAAAATTTTACAGGTCGATCGGAAACAAAAATCGTGCCAGGGGCAATTTCGTCATTTTTCGCGACGGTGTCGGAGTGGGCTAAAATTTGATAGGTCGATCGGAAAGGAAAATCGCGCCGTGGGCAATTTCGTCATTTTTTGCGACGGTGTCGTAATGAGCTAAAATTTGACAGGTCGATCGGAAATGAAAATCGCGTCGGGGGCAATTTCGTCATTTTTCGCGATCGTGTCGAAATGGGCTAAAATTTGACAGGTCGATCGGAAACAAAAATTGCGCAGGGGGCAATTTCGTCATTTTTCGCGATCGTGTCGAAATGGGCTAAAATTTGACAGGTCGATCGGAAACAAAAAATTGCGCAGGGGGAAATTTCGTCATTTTTCGCGATCGTGTCGAAATGGGCTAAAATTTGACAGGTCGATTGGAAACAAAAATTGCGCAGGGGGCAATTTCGTCATTTTTCGCGACGGT
>NW_019255941.1:0-1145 GCF_002742605.1 Olea europaea var. sylvestris | reverse complement strand
TTTGGGACGATTTTAACCTACTACAATTCAATTATTTCATTGATATCTTACTTTTTGTTTTTCGATATGTAATAAATATTACAAAATCCATATCATGTATTAATTTACATTTAGATTAAATTAGACTCGATGTATTTTGAGTTGATGAATCTTGATTTACATAAATTCAGAGTTATTATAGATGAATTTATTTGTATTCATATATCTATGAATTTTAATGGGTGTTTAAATTCATGTATTTGCAATTAATTTTAATAAACAAAATGTAGTATAAAAATATTGCTTATTTGTAGTATTTCGTCATCACAAAAAACTTGAATCGTAGAAGTTGAATTTTAAGAGTACAATTTTTTTAATTGAAATTTCTATCGTAAATTTTATTTTCTTTAGTTTGTTTGGATTTCATCAAACCCTCCTAGTAAATTGATATTAAATATTACTTTTACAGTACTTATAAAGTATTTCAAAATAATTTACAATACATGCTCAACTTTGACCAGTCTTTTCAAAAAGTACAATGGGATCCAACTTTATTTTTGACACCACTATCCCAAACTTTTGCAACCCAATAGCCTTTGATGGTTATCATCCAAAATCTTTCATTTGATCAAAGGAGTGCTTGATCTTCACTTGATCATTTTCTAAGAAGGGTACGACGATCTTTCCAGCTTTTGTTTTTTTGCTTTCAAAACATCTTTTCATTTGTTTGCATTTTCATGTACTCCCCACAGAAACCTTAAATTCTTCAACCTTCTCCCACGATATATATATAAAACTATCGAATACGTTTTTTTCATAGATATGGCAACTGACTTCAAAGGGGATAATACCAAACCCAACTATAGAGAGTTTTTATGGTCCCCTGAAAAAAATGGAGATCACATGCTTGTCAAGTGATTATTTGAAAGAAAGTTAAATTTCTATCCATTTGTCATTACGTACAACAAAGAGAGTTTTTGGGGACCTAAATGCGATAGAAAAATGAATTGGACCCAAGTGAACAAGTGGAAATGTTTGAGGACTATGGATAAGAACTTTCCTTTTATTACAATATTTATGAAAATGTTAATGACTTGATGTGCTTCACTTATATACGGTATGGGACTAGCACTCCACCATGGTCAAAAGGTTTGGGCCTTGCCCTG
>NW_019255940.1:0-1145 GCF_002742605.1 Olea europaea var. sylvestris | reverse complement strand
TCTGCATTACAGAATTCCAACCCATTAGCTGTCCTTATGGTTTTCAATTTTCTGCCCAATTGATTTTTAACCATCGTTAACCACATTCTGAATTTTTGAAATGTTTCAGATTTCGCTTTTAAAGGGTATGTCTAGACCTTTCTAGAATAGTCATCAATTATAGAAAGAAAATATTTGTTCCCACCAAAGGTTGAGTGGCTTTTTGGCCCCACAAATCTGAGTGGACATAATCTAATGGTCTATTTGTAGTGTGTGATCCCGTCTCAAAGCTGACTTTATGAGACTTTCTAAGTACACACGTCTCACATAAGTTAAGTGGCTCTATCTTATCTTTTCCAAACAATTTTTGATCATTTGGATAGTTTAAGCCCTTATTACCAATATGTCCCATCCTACAATGCCACAATTCAGATTTACTTTCAGTAATGGTTAAGGATTTCGAATCCTGGGAATTGACAGTCTCTCTCATCAAGTAATACAAATCATTTCTTTTTGGTCTCTTTATAACTACAAGAGATCCTTTGAGAATTTTCAATATATTATTTTTAGATTTAAAAGTATGTCCTTCATCTTTTAGAATTCCTAGTGAGATGAGATTTCTTTTTAGATTTGGGACATGTCTTACATTTTTAATCTGCCTGACACTACCATCATACATTTTGATTGTAATATCACCGATTCCAAGAACATTTTGTGAATTATTATCACCTATATACACTTTCCTGGGTTCTATCTCCTTGTAGTTATGAAACCAAGTTTTAATTGGGCACATATCAAAAGTACATCCAGAGTCAAGTATCCAGTTAGTTTCTGTTCCATCGTTAGACACAGTCATGACAAGAAGGCTGTCAAGTTCTGAACTTACAGAATCATTATTTAACTCATTGTTATTAGGTTCCTTTAACTTCTTTAATTCAAAAGAGTCCATTTTGAAGTGTCCAAGTTTTCCACAATGATAATATTTTTTTGTTGCTTTTGTCTTTTGACTTGGACCTTCATCTGGATTTAGATTTGAACCTCTTATTCAATGAATAGTTTTCCTTTTTTTTTCAGTTCTCCCTTTCACAAACTGGTTCTCCTCTCTGGAATTAGTTCTTGATTCTTTCTTAACCTCCAATTCCCTAGATCTTAGGGCATTTGTCACA
>NW_019255939.1:0-1145 GCF_002742605.1 Olea europaea var. sylvestris | reverse complement strand
TGTTTTGGGTCATATGAGGAGGGAAAGTTGTCCTGGTTATATGGGACTCAGTAGGTCGACTTGCAGCATAATTGGAGGAAATGTCAACTTTCACTTCCCTTTCTATGGGGCTTTCACCTCTGTTGTACCTAAGAAATGCTGCCTTTTGGCTTTGAACTATGTCCTCTTGTTTGTAATGCTTTTGATGTGTGTAGGGAGGGATAGAGAACACTCTCTGGCCCTGCATTTGGCTTGCGATGTTCCTCATGTCTACAGTCATGGCAGCCATCTCCCTAGAGATCTAGGTAGCCATTCTCGTACAACCTTTTCTATGATGGTGGTGGGGCCTACAACCAACTGTTGGCGCAGCTGGTGGTGGTGGTGCTCCTGTATTTTCTCTTACCCTCTTGGGGGTACATCTTCATTCGAGCTTATTTTTCTATGTTTCAATTTCAAATTTTTCCAAGTTATGGGGCTTCCTCTTGTTCTTTTTCAAGAAGAAATCATTTTTCAAGGGGGATGTCCAAATGTTCCTCTTTGGTAAGCTTTCTCCACACGGTTGCTCGTAGTTATAGTATGATTTTCCACAGATGGTGCCAATCTGTTGACCCCCAAAATATGTTGCCAACAAATACCGGACTCATCCGCGCATATGCAAGCCTAATCCAACAAGCTATGACACGTGAACGGTCTAAAACGGGTAGATTAAGGGCGTTGGAGCAGTTCAAAGGTGTGGGACGGTAACGTTTGAAATTCGGGGATACATTTGTAGAACGATTGTACAATAATTATCAATCGCGATTTGTTGAACTTGTATGTGAACAAGGTTGTTTTTCAAGAGAGTAAAATGTGTAGTGATTGTTCTTGTATTGAATCTTGCACTATTTTTACATGGGTGCATGGGGGAGTATTTATAGTAATATAAGTTGAATCGTGGCCCTAAGTTGGGAGTACACGTGACCTCATCTTATTAGTTTACATGTCAAATTCTAGGCATTACGTTTGAATACCAACCTGCTATGCATTTATTAATTGGCAAAGCCTCCGTTATGCTTGACAAGACAAAACGCTTGCACTCTATGATAGTTGTCCCATCAATCATTCCAAAGAGGATTCTTGTGATGCCAAAGGTGTTATGGAGTTTGACTTCGGCATTTGGGCCTCGG
>NW_019255938.1:0-1145 GCF_002742605.1 Olea europaea var. sylvestris | reverse complement strand
GTTCGGAAATAAAAATCGCGCCGGGGGCAATTTCGTCATTTTACGCTACTGTGTCGGAATGGGCCTAAATTTGGCGGGTTGATGGGAGATAAAAATCGCACCGAGGGCAATTTCGTCATTTTTCGAGACTGTGCCGAAATGGGCTTAAATTTTGCAGGTTGATCGGAAATAAAAATCGCACCGGGGGCAATTTCGTCATTTTACGCGACTGTGTCGGAATGGACTTAAATTTGGCAGGTTGATCGGAAATAAAAATCGCGCCGTGGGCAATGTCGTCATTTTTCGAGACTGTGTCGAAATTTGCTAAAATTTGACTGGTTCATCGGAAATAAAAATCGCGCCGGGGGCAATTTCGTCATTTTTCGCGACTGTGTCGAAATGAGCTAAAATTTGACCGGTTGATCGGAAATAAAAATCGCGCAGCGGTAAATTCACTCATTTTACGCGACTGTGTCGGAATGGGCCTAAATTTGGTAGGTTGATCGGAAATGAAAATCGAGCCGGGGGCAATTTCGTCATTTTTCTCGACTATGCCAAAATGGGCTAAAATTTGACTGGTTGATCGGAAATAAAAATCGCGCAAGGTTAAATTTCGTCATTTTACGCGAATGTGTCGGAATGGGCCTAAATTTGGTAGGTTGATCGGAAATGAAAATCGCGCCGGGGGCAATTTCGTCATTTTTCTCGACTATGCCAAAATGGGCTAAAATTTGACTGGTTGATCGGAAATAAAAATCGCTCAGGGTTAAATTTCGTCATTTTACGCGAATGTGTCGGAATGGGCTTAAATTTGAGAGGTTGATCGGAAATGAAAATCGCGCCGGGGGCAATTTCGTCATTTTTCTCGACTGTGTCGGAATGGTCTAAAATTTGACAGGTAGATCGGAAAAAAAAATCGCGCCGGGGTCAATTTCGTCGTTTTTCGCGACTGTGTCGGAATGGGCTAAAATTCGACTGGTTGATCGGAAATAAAAATCGCTCAGGGGGCAATTTCGTCATTTTACGCGACTGTGTCGGAATGGGCTTAAATTTGGCAGGTTGATCGGTAATAAAAATCGCGCCGGGGCAATTTCTTCATTTTTCGGGACTGTGTCGGAATGGGCTTAAATTTGGCAGGTTGATCGGAAATAAAAATCGCGCCGGGG
>NW_019255937.1:0-1145 GCF_002742605.1 Olea europaea var. sylvestris | reverse complement strand
AAAATGCCAGAAAACAGTTTTTGGTTCTTGTTCCATGTATAATTAACTTGGATTTTCTGTCATATCATGATTTTTTATAGTTAAAAATTAGCTTAGTTACTCACTAATTACAACCATAAGATGTTTGATATGGACTTAAATTATTAAACCTGATTGGATTAGTCACTAGTTAGAGAATTTCTAAGTTAACAAGAGTCGATTCTAAATCCGTGGCAAACTTATAGTTACTTGGGATCCAATTTATTTATTTATTTTTTGATAGTTTCTTTGATTATAAGTCTTTTCAGACAAAATCAACTCTTTAATAATTAGCAGATGTATACAATGATCCATTCAATTGTTGCTGTTTTTGAAAGGAACCTGCATAATTGGATAAAATGAGAAGAACAACATGGATATATAATCATAATGGATGTTCCCAAAATGGATATTATGGGTCGGGTGAATTCAGTAATAGACACATGTCGGCATTGCCGACTTCCTTCTCTTATCTACAATATTATGCTTATCAGTTGGCAACATTCCACTAATTTGTCTGTCTTCTTGTTATCATCAACTTCATTTTGCCTTTCATTTCTTGTTTCTGATTAAAACATCAACTTATAACTACAACACTGAAAAGTACAAAGTTGTAGTATATTAGAAAATTTGATTAACCGGCCTGCACTCGACTTTGCTACCATATCTATGTGCCTAAAGGGGTGTTCTTTCAAAAGCTTCTGTCTATAAATAACCATCTCAAAAAGCCACAATTATTATACAGGTATAAGGCAACAAAGAGAATTACATTATATCATGGCTCAGGCTCACAAAATAGTACTCAATTTGGTTCTGGTGCTTAGTCTTGTTCTCACTCTATCAATGGCCAACAGCAGACAACTTGGCAGTAAGTGTTACTTGCAATCGAAATCTTTTCTTCAGAAAGGTCCAATATATTTCATATATAACTCTTCATTTTCTTATAAAACACCGATTGAAATTTAAACGTGGTATATTCTTTTCAAGTAATGCCATTTGTATATCATTGTGTACATAACAATGATGCACAAATAAATGACATGGAAGAAAGAAAAAGATTATATTAACTGAGTTTCTTTTCTTTCCATCTCTCTCTTCTTCTTATTTATTTATTTATTTATTTATTT
>NW_019255936.1:0-1145 GCF_002742605.1 Olea europaea var. sylvestris | reverse complement strand
GATCAACCTGTCAAATTTTAGCCAACTCCGACACAGTCGCGAAGAATGACGAAATTGCCCCCAGCGCGATTTTTGTTCACGATCAACCTGTAGAATTTTAGACAATTCCGACACAGTCTAGAAAAATGACGAAATTGCCCCCATCGCGGTTTCTGTTTCGGATCAACCTGTCAAATTTTAGCCAATTCCGACACAGTCGAGAAAAATGACGAAATTGCCATCGGCGCGATTTTTGTTTCCGATTAACCTGTCAAATTTTAGCCAATTCCGGCACCGTCGCGAAAAATGACGAAATTGCCCTCGACGCGATTTTTTTTCCCGATCAACCTGTAGAATTTTAGACAATTCCGACACAGTCTTGAAAAATGACGAAATTGCCCCATGCGCGGTTTTTGTTCCCGATCAACCTGTCAAATTTGAGCCAATTCCGACGCAGTCGCAAAAAATGTCGAAATTGCCCCAGGCGCGGTTTTTGTTTCCGGTCAACCTGTCAAATTTTAGCTAATTCCGACACAGATGAGAAAAATGAGGAAATTGCCCCCGTCGCGGTTTTTGTTTCCGGTCAACCTGTCAAATTTTAGCTAATTCCGACACAGTCGAGAAAAATGACGAAATTGCCCCCGTCGCGGTTTTTGTTCCCGATCAACCTGTCAAATTTTAGCCAATTCCGGCACCGTCGCGAAAAATGACGAAATTGCCCCCGGCGCGATTTTTGTTTCCGATAAATCTGTCAAATTTTAGCCGATTTCGACACCGTCGCGAAAAATGACGAAATAGCCCCCGGCGCGATTTATGTTTCCAATCAATCAGTCTAATTTGAGCCCATTCCGAGACCGTCGCGAAAAATGACGAAATTGCCCCCGGCGTGATTTTTGTTTCCGATAAATCAGTCAAATTTTCGTCGATTCCGACACCGTCGCGAAAAATGACGAAATTGCCCCCAGCGCGATTTTTGTTTCCGATCAATCAGTCAAATTTTAGCCGATTCCGACTACGTCGCGAAAAATGACGAAATTGCCCCCGGCGCGATTTTTGTTTCCAATAAATCAGTCAAATTTTCGCCGATTCCGACATCGTCGCGAAAAATGACGAAATTGCCCCCGGCGCGATTTTTATTTCTGATTAATCTGTCAAATTTTAGCCGA
>NW_019255935.1:0-1145 GCF_002742605.1 Olea europaea var. sylvestris | reverse complement strand
TTTTATATTTGGAAGGCTTGGATAGTCGACGTACGAAGAATTGAGCATAACTTTCGCACACGGTGTCCGTTTTGGGCCGATAAGTACTTTTTGGAAATGTAGCAACCTTTCGAATTGAACTCACCACTTCGTCGTGACCTATGAGGGATTTCGGCCATTTTTCGAAAGAATTAGCACTTTTATATTTGGAAGGCTAGGATAGTAGACGTGCGAAGAATTGAGCGTAATTTTTGCACACGGTGTCCGTTTTTGGCCCATAAGTACTTTTTGGAAATGTAGCGACCCTTTCGGATTGAACACACACCTTCGTCGTGACCTATGAGGGATTTCGGCCATTTTTCGAAAGAATGAGCACTTTTATGTTTGGAAGGCTTGGATAGTCGGCGTACGAAGAATTGAGCGTAGCTTTTGCACACGGTGTCCGTTTTGGACCCATAAGTACTTTTTGGAAATGTAGCGACCCTTTCGGATTGAACACACACCTTCGTCGTGACCTATGAGGGATTTCGGCCATTTTTCGAAAGAATGAGCACTTTTATGTTTGGAAGGCTTGGATAGTCGGCGTACGAAGAATTGAGCGTAGCTTTTGCACACGGTGTCCGTTTTGGACCCATAAGTACTTTTTGGAAATGTAGCGACCCTTTCGGATTGAACACACACCTTCGTCGTGACCTATGAGGGATTTCGGCCATTTTTCGAAAGAATGAGCACTTTTATGTTTGGAAGGCTTGGATAGTCGGCGTACGAAGAATTGAGCGTAGCTTTTGCACACGGTGTCCGTTTTGGACCCATAAGTACTTTTTGGAAATGTAGCGACCCTTTCGGATTGAACACACACCTTCGTCGTGACCTATGAGGGATTTCGGCCATTTTTCGAAAGAATGAGCACTTTTATGTTTGGAAGGCTTGGATAGTCGGCGTACGAAGAATTGAGCGTAGCTTTTGCACACGGTGTCCGTTTTGGACCCATAAGTACTTTTTGGAAATGTAGCGACCCTTTCGGATTGAAATCACAACTTCGTCATGACCTATGAGGGATTTCGGCCATTTTTGAAAAGAATAAGCAATTTTATGTTTGGAAGGCTTGGATAGTCGGCGTACGAAGAATCGAGCGTAGCTTTTGCACACGGTGTCCGTTTTGGGCC
>NW_019255934.1:0-35064 GCF_002742605.1 Olea europaea var. sylvestris | reverse complement strand
TTGAACTTTGCTATTTGTACACTGATTTTTGACATGTTGTTTGGCACTTGTATTATTGTCAAGCGTAAATTGGATGGAAAACTATTTGAAATTTAAACTGTCCAACAGGGTAATGTCACGTGACAAAGTGTAAACTAAAGTGTACACCATAGCGTACGTAGCAAGGTCCTTACCGATTGAACTTTGCTATTTGTACACGGATTTTTCTCATGTTGTTTGACACTTGCATTGTATTCAAGTGTGAATTGGATGGAAAAGTTGTTTGAAATTTAAACTGTCCAACAGGCTAACGACATGTGGCAATGTATAAAATAAACTGTATGTCATAGTGTACATGTCGCAAGCTTCATACCGATTGACCTTTGCTATTTGTACACAGATATTTGACACGTTGTTTGATACTTGCATTTTTGTTAAGTGGCAATTGGATGGTAAAATTGTTTGACATTTAAACTGTCCAACAAGATAATGTCACGTGGCAAAGCGTGAACTAAAGTGCACACCATAGTGTACATGTAGAAAGGTTCTTATCTATTGAACTTTTTTATTTGTACACTGATTTTTGACACGTTGTTTGACACTTGCATTATTGTCAAGTGTCAATTGGATAGGAAAACTATTTGAAATTTAAGTTGTTCAGCAAGATATGTCACGTGGCATAGTGAAAACTAAAGTGACACCATAGTGTGCATGTAGCAAGGGTTTTACCGATTGAACTTTGCCATTTGTAAACTAATTTTTGACATGATGTTTGACACTTACATTGTTGTCAAATGTCAATTGGATGGGAAAATTATTTGATACATGTTGCAAGGTCCTTACCAATTGAGCTTTTCTATTTGTACCCTGATTTTCGACATGTCGTTTGACACTTGCATTGTTGTCAAGTGTCAATTAGATGGGAAAATTGTTTGAAATTTCAAATGTCCAACAGGGTATTGTCCCGTGGCAAAGTGTATTGAAGGTCCTTACTGATAAAACTTTGTGATTTGTACACTGATCTTTGACATGTTCTTTGGCACTTGCATGGTTGTCAAGTGCCAATTGGATGGGAAAATTGTTTGAAATTTAAACTGTCCAACAGGGTAATTACACATGGCAATGTGTGAACTAAAGTGTGCACTGTAGTATACATGTAGAAAGGTTCTTACCGATTGAACTTTTTTTTGTACACTAATTTTTGACACGTTGTTTGACATTTGCATTGCGATCAAGTGTCAATTGGATGCGAGAATTGTTTGAAATTTAAGTTGTTCAACAGGGTATGTCACGTGGCAAAGTGAAAACGAAAGTGTACACCATAGTGTACATATAGCAAGGTCCTTAACGATTGAACTTTGCTATTTGTAAACTAATTTTTGACACGTTGCTTAACACTTGCATTGTTGTCAAGTGTCAATTGGGTGGGAAAACTATTTGATACATGTAGCGTGGTTCTTACCAATTAAACTTTACTATTTGTACACTAATGTAGCAAGGTCCTTACCGATTGAACTTTACTATTTGTACACTAATGTAGCAAGGTCCTTACCGATTGAACTTTGCTATTTGTACACTGACTTTTGACACGTTGTTCGACTCTTGCATTGTTGTCAAGGGTCAATTGGAATGGAAAACTCTTTGAAATTTAAACTGTCCAGCAGGGTAATGTTACGTGGCGAAGTGTAAACTAAAGTGTCCACCATAGTATACATGTAGCAAGGTCCTTACCGATTGAACTTTGCTATTTGTACACTGACTTTTGACACGTTGTTCGACTCTTGCATTGTTGTCAAGGGTCAATTGGAATGGAAAACTCTTTGAAATTTAAACTGTCCAATAGGGTAATGACACGTGGCAAAGTGTAAACTAAAGTGTACACCATAGTATACATGTAGCAAGGTTCTTACCGATTGAACTTTACTATTTGTACACTAATGTAGCAAGGTCCTTACCGATTGAACTTTACTATTTGTGCACTGATTTTCGACAGGTTGTTTAATACTTGCATTGTTGTCAAGTGTCAATTGGAATGGAAAACTCTTTGAAATTTAAACTGTCCAGCAGGGTAATGTTACGTGGCGAAGTGTAAACTAAAGTGTACACCACAGTGTACATGTCGCAAGGCCCTTACAGATTGAAGTTTGCTATTTGTACACTGATTTTGGGCACGTTGTTGGAAACTTACATTGTTGTCAAGTGTCAATTGGATGGAAAAATTGTATGAAATTTAAAATGTCCAACAAGGTGATGTCACATGGTATAGTGTAAACTAAAGTGTAAACCATAGTGTACACGTTGCAGGGTTCTTACCGATTGAACTTTGCTATTTCTACACAGATTTTTAACACTTGCATTGTTGTCAAGTATCAATTAGATGGAAAAATAATTTGAAATTTAAACTGTCCAACAGGAATATCTCACGTGGCAAAGTGTAAACTAAAGTGTACACTATATTGTACACGTTGCAAGGTCCTTACCAATTGAACTTTGCTATTTGTACCCTGATTTTTGACATGTCCTTTGACACTTCCATTGTTGTCAAGTGTCAATTGGATGGGAAAATTGTTTGAAATTTAAACTATCCAACAGGGTATTGTCCCGTGGCAAAGTGTATACTAAATTATACACCATAGGGTACATTATTGACGGTCCTTACCGATAGAAGTTTGCTATTTGTACACTGATCTTTGACACATCGTTTGGTACATGCATTGTTGTCAAGTGCGAATTGGATGGAAAAATTGTTTGAAATTTAAACTGTCCAACAGGATAATGACACATGGCAATGTGTGAACTAAAGTGTATACCATAGTATACATGTAGAAAGGTTCTTACCGATTGAACATTTTTTTGTACACTGATTTTTGACATGTTGTTTGATTCTTGCATTATTGTCAAGTGTCAATTGGATGCAAGAACTGTTTGAAATTTAAGTTGTTCAATAGGGTATGTCACGTGGCAAAGTGAAAACTAAATTGTACATCATAGTGTACATATAGTAAGGTCCTTACCGATTGAACTTTGCTAGTTGTAAACTAATTTTTGACACATTGTTTAACACTTGCATTGTTATCAAGTGTTAATTGGATGTGAGAACTATTTGAAATTTAAGTTGTTCAACAGGGTATGTCACATGGCAAAGTGAAAACTAAAGTGTACATATATCAAGGTCCTTACCGATTGAACTTTGCTATTTGTAAACTGATTTTTGACACGTTGTTTAACACTTGCATTGTTGTCAAGTGTCAATTGGATGAAAACTATTTGATACATGTAGTGTGGTTCTTACCGATTAAACTTTGCTATTTGTACACTGATTTTTGACATGTTGTTCGACACTTGCATTGTTGTCAAGCGTCAACAGGATGGGGAAACTATTTGAAATTTAGACTTTTCAATAGGGTAATGTAACGTGACAAAGTGAAAATTAATCTGTACACCATAATGTACATGTAGCAAGGTTCTTATCGATTGAACTTTTCTATTTGTAAACTGATTTTTGACACGTTCTTTGACACTTGCAATGTTGTCAAGTGTCAATTGGATGGGAAAACTCTTTAACATTTAAACTGTCCAACAGGGTAATGTCACGTGGCAAAGTGTAAACTAAAGTGTACACCATAGTGTACATGTAGCAAGGTTCTTATCGATTGAACTTTGGTGTTTGTACACTAATTTTTGACACGTTTCTTGACACTTACATTGTTTTCAAGTGTCAATTGGAAGGAAAAACTGTTTGAAATTTAAACTTTCGAATAGGGTAATTTCTCGTGGCAAAGTGTGCACCATAGTGTGCATGTAGCAACGTCCTTACCGATTGAACTTTGCTACTTGTACATTGATTTTTGAGACGTCATTTAACACTTGTATTATTGTCAAGTGTTAATTCGATTGGAAAATGGTTTGAAATTTAAACTGTCAAACAATTTGTAATGTCACGTGGCAAAGTGTAAACTAAAGTGTACACCATAGTGTACATGTGACAAGGTCCTTACCGATTGAACTTTGCTATTTGTACACTGATTTTTGACTTGTTGTTTGACTCTTGCATTGTTTCAAGTGTCAATTGGATGGGAAAACTGTTTGAAATTTAAACTGTCTAACAGTGTAATGTCACGTGGAAAAGTGTAAACTAAAGTGTACACCACAGTGTACATGTAGCAAGATCCCTACCGATTGAACTTTACTATTTGTACACTGATTCTCGACACGTTGTTTGACACTTGCATTGTTGTCAAGTGTCAATTGGAATGGAAAAGTGTTTGAAATTTAAACTGTCCAGTAGGGTAATGTTACGTGGCAAAGTGTAAACTAAAGTGTACACCACAGTGTACATGTCGCAAGGTCCTTACCGATTGAACTTTGTGATTTGTACACAAATTTTGGGCACGTTGTGTGAAACTTGTATTGTTGTCAATTGTCAATTGGATGGGAAAACTATATGAAATTTAAACTGTCCAACAGGGTGATGTCACGTGGTATAGTGTAATCTACACTGTACACCATAGTGTACACGTTGTAGGGTTCTTACCGATTGAACTTTACTATTTGTACACAGATTTTTGACACATTGTTTAACACTTGCATTGTTGTCAAGTATCAATTAGATGGGAAAACAATTTGAGATTTAAACTGTCCAACAGGGTAATGTCACGTGGCAAAGTGTAAACTAAAGTGTACACCATAGTGTACATGTAGCAAGGTTCTTACCGATTGAACTTTACTGTTTGTACACTAATTTTTGACACGTTGCTTGACACTTACATTGTTGTCAAGTGTTAATTGGAAGGGAAAACTATTTGAAATTTAAATTGTCGAATAGGGTAATGTCTCATGGCAAAGTGTACACCACAACGTCCTTACCGATTGAACTTTGCTACTTATACATTGATTTTTGAGACTTCATTTAACACTAGTATTGTTTTCAAGTGTTAATTCGATTGGAAAATGGTTTGAAATTTAAACTGTCCAATAGGGTAATGTCACGTGGCAGAGTGTAAACTAGTGTACACCATTGTGTGCATGTGACAAGGTCCTTACCGATTGAACTTTGCTATTTGTATACTGATTTTTGACTTGCTGTTTGACTCTTGCATTGTTGTCAAGTGTCAATTGGATGGGAAAACTGTTTAAAATTTAAATTGTCTAACGGGGTAATGTCACGTGTCAAAGTGTAAACTAAAGTGTACACCACAATGTACTTGTAGCAAGGTCCTTACCGATTGAACTTTGCTATTTGTACATTGATTTTCGGTAGGTTGTTTGACACTTGTATTGTTGTCAAATTTCAATTTGATGGGAAAATTGTTTGATATTTAAGCTGTCCAATAGGGTAATATCGTGCGGCAAAGTGAAAACTAAAGTGTACACCATAGTGTATATGTAGTAAGGTTCTTAACGATTGATCTTTGCTCTTTGTACACTGATTTTTGACCCGATGTTGGACGCTTGCATTGTTATCAAGTGTCAATTGGATGGAAAAATTGTTTGAAATTTAACAGTACAACAGGCTAATGTCACGTGCAATGTGTTAAGTAAAGTGTACACTACAGTGTACATGTCGCAAGGTTCTTACCAATGGATCTTTGCTAGTTGTAAACTGATTTTCGATGCGTTATTTGACACTTGCATTGCTGTCAAGTGTCAATTGGATGGGATAATAGTTTGACATTTAGACTGTCCAACAAGGTAATGTCATGTGGCAAAGTGTAAACTCATACGTACACCATAGTGTACATATCGCAAGGTCCTTACCGATTAAACTTTGCTATTTGTACACTAATTTTCGACACGTTGTTTGAAACTTGCATTGTTGTCAAGTGTCAATTGGATGGAAAAACTATTGGAAATTTTAACTGTCCACCAGGGTGAAATTACGTGGCAAAGTGTAAACTAAAGTGTACATCATATTGTACAAGTTGCAAGCTCCTTACCGATTAAACTTTGCTATTTGTACACTGATTTTCGATATGTCGTTTGACACTTGCATTGTTGTTAAGTGTCAATTGGATGGAAAAATTGTTTGAAATTTAAACTGTCCAACAGGTATTGTCCCGTGGCAAATTGTATGCTAAATTGTACACCATAGTGTACATTATGGAAGGTCCTTACCGATAGAACTTAACTATTTGTACACAGATTTTTAACACGTTGTTTGGCACTTCCATTGTTGTCAAGTGTCAATTGGATGGGAAACTATTTGAAATTTAAATTGTCCAGCAGGGTGATATCACGTGGCAAAGTGTAAACTCATACGTACACCATAGTGTACATATCGCAAGGTCCTTACCGATTAAACTTTGCTATTTGTACACTAATTTTCGACACATTGTTTGAAACTTGCATTGTTGTCAAGTGTCAATTGGATGGAAAAACTATTGGAAATTTTAACTGTCCACCAGGGTGAAATTACGTGGCAAAGTGTAAACTAAAGTGTACATCATATTGTACAAGTTGCAAGCTCCTTACCGATTAAACTTTGCTATTTGTACACTGATTTTCGATATGTCGTTTGACACTTGCATTGTTGTTAAGTGTCAATTGGATGGAAAAATTGTTTGAAATTTAAACTGTCCAACAGGGTATTGTCCCGTGGCAAATTGTATACTAAATTGTACACCATAGTGTACATTATGGAAGGTCCTTACCGATAGAACTTAACTATGTGTACACAGATTTTTAACACGTTGTTTGGCACTTCCATTGTTGTCAAGTGTCAATTGGATGGGAAAACTGTTTGAAATTTAAATTGTCCAGCAGGGTGATGTCACGTGGCAAAGTGTAAACTAAAATGTACACCATAGTGTAAATGTTGCAAGGTTCTTACCGATTGAACTTTGCTACTTGTACACCGATTTTTGACACGTTTTTTGACACTTGCATTATTGTCAAGTATCAATTAGATGGGAAAATAATTTGAAATTTTAACTGTCCAACAGGGTAATGTCATGTGGCAAAGTGTAAACCAAAGTGTAGACCATAGTGTACGTGTAGAAAGGTCCTTACCGATTGAGCTTTGCTATTTGTAAACTTAATTTTGAAACGTTGTTTGACACTTGCATTGTTGTTAAGTGTCGATTGTATGGGAAAAATGTTCGATACAAGTAGAAAGGTTCTTACCGATTGAACTTTGCTATTTGCACACTGATTTTTGAAACGTTGTTTGACACTTGTATTATTGTCAAGCGTAAATTGGATGGAAAACTGTTTGAAATTTAAACTGTTCAACAGGGTAATGTCACGTGACAAAGTTTAAACTAAAGTATACACCATAGTGTATATGTAGCAAGGTCCTCATCAATTGAACTTTGCTATTTTTACACTGATTTTTCTCATGTTGTTTGACACTTGCATTGTTGTCAAGTGTCAATTGGATGGGAAAACTGTTTGAAATTTAAACTGTCCAACAAGGTAATGACACATGGCAATATGTAAAATAAAGTGTATGACATAGCGCACATGTCGGAAGGTCCATCCCGATTGAACTTTTCTATTTGTACACTGATTTTTGACACGTTGTTTGACACTTGCATCGTTGTTAAGTGGTAATTGGATGGGAAAATTGTTTGACACTTAAACTGTCCAACAGAGTAATGTCACGTGGTAAAGTGTACACCGTAGTGTACACGTAGAAAGGTTCTTACCGATTGAACTTTTTTATCTGTACACTAATTTTTGACACGTTGCTTGACACTTGCATTGTTGTCGAGTGTCAATTGGATGGGAAAACTGTTTGAAATTTAAGTTGTTCAGCAGGATATGTCACGTTGTAAAGTGAAAACTAAAGTGTACACCATAGTGTACATGTAGCAAGGTCCTTATCGATTGAACTTTTCTATTTGTAAACTGATTTTTGACACGATATTTGACACTTACATTGTTGTCAAGTGTCAATTGGATGGGAAAACTATTTGATACATGTAGCGAGGTTCTTACCAATTCAGCTTTGCTATTTGTACACTGATTTTTGACACGTTGTTTGACACTTGCATTGTTGTCAAGCGTCAATTGGATGTGAAAATGGTTTGATGTTTAAACTTTCCAACAGGGTAATGTCACGTGACAAAGTGAAAACTAAAGTGTACACCATAGTGTACAGGTAGCAAGGTTCTTATCGATTGAACGTCTCTATTTGTACACTGATTTTTGACACGTTGTTTCACACTTGCATTGTTATCAAGTGTCAATTAGATGGAAAATCTGTTTAAAATTTAAACTATCCAACAGGGTAATGTCACGTGGCAATGTGTAAACTAAAGTGTACACCATCGTGTACATGTAGAAAGGTTCTTACCGTTTGAACTTTTTTTTGTACACTGATTTTTGACACATTGTTTGACACTTGCATTGTTGTCAAGTGTCAATTGGATGTGAAAACTGCTTGAAATTTAAGTTGTTCAACAGGGTATTTCATGTGGCAAAGTGAAAACTAAAGTGTACACTATAGTGAACATATAGCAAGGTCCACACCGATTGAACTTTACTATTTGTAAACTGATTTTTGACACGTTGTTTAACACTTGCATTGTTTTCAAGTGTCAATTGGATGGGAAAACTTTTTGATACATGTAGCGTGGTTCTTACCGATTAAACTTTGCTATTTGTACACTAATTTTCAACACGTTGTTCAACACTTGCATTGTTGTCAAACGTCAACAGGATGGGGAAACTATTTGAAATTCAGACTTTTCGAAAAGGTAATTTCACATGATGAATAGAAAACTAATCTGTACACCATAATGTACATGTAGCAAGGTTCTAACCGATTGAACTTTTCTATTTGAACACTGATTTTTGACACGTTGTTTGACACTTGCAATGTTGTCAAGTGTCAATTGGAAGGGAAAATTGTTTGAAATTTAAACTGTCGAATAGGGTAATGTCTTGTAGCAAAGTGTATACCATAGTGTACATGTAGCAATGTCCTTACCAATTGAACTTTGCTACTTGTACACTGATTTTCAGGACGTCGTTTAACACTTGTATTGTTATCAAGTGTTAATTCGATTGGAAAATGGTTTGAGATTTAAACTGTCCAACAGGGTAATGTTACGTGGCAAAGTGTAAACTAAAGTGTACACCATAGTGTACATGTGATAAGGTCTTGACCGATTGAACTTTTCTATTTGTACACTGATTTTTGACTTTTGTTTGACTCTTGCATTGTTGTCAAGTGTTAATTAGATGGGAAAACTGTTTGAAATTTAAACTGTCTAACAGGGTAATGTCACGTGGCAAAGTGTAAACTAAAGTGTACACCATAGTGTGCATGTAGCAAGGTCCTTACCGATTGAACTTTGCTATTTGTACACTGATATTCGACACATTGTTTGACACTTGCATTATTGGCAAGTGTCAATTGGATGGGAAAACTATATGAAATTTAAACTGTCCAACAGGGTGATGACACGTAGCAAAGTGTAAACTAAAGCGTACACCATAGTGTACATGTCGCAAGGTTCTTACCGATTGATCTTTGCTATCTGTACACTGATTTTTGGCACGTTGTTTGACACTTGCATTGTTTTCAGGTGTCAATTAGATGGGAAAATGGTTTGAAATTTAAACTATCCAACTGTGTAAAGTCACACGGCAAAGTACAAACTAAAGCGTACACCATAGTGTACGTGTGACAAGGTCCATACCAATTGATCTTTGCTATTTGTACACTAATTTTTGACTTGTTGTTTGACTCTTGCATTGTTGTCAAGTGTCAGTTGAATGAGAAAACTATTTGAAATTTAAACTGACCAACCGTGTAATGTCGTGTGGCAAAGTGTAAATTAGAGGGTACACCATGTTGTATATGTAGCAAGGTCCTTGCGGATTGAACTTTGCTATTGTACACTAATTTTCGGCACCTTATTTGACACTTGCATTATTTTCAAGTCTCAATTGGATGGGAAAATGATTTGAAATTTAAATTATCCAATAGTGTAAAGTCATGTGGCAAAGTACAAACTAAAGTATACACCATAGTGTACATGTGACAAGGTCCTTACCGATTGATCTTTGCTATTTGTACACTGATTTTTCTTACATTGTTGTCAAGTGCCAATTGGATGGGAAAACTGTTTGAAATTTAAACTTTCCAACAGTGTAATGTCTCACGGCAAAGTGTAAACTAAAGTGTAAACCATGCTGTACATGTAGCAACGTCCTTACTGGAACACTGATTTCAGCACGTTGTTTAACACTTGCATTGTTGTTAAGTGTCAACTGGATGGGCAAATGGTTTGAAATTTAAACTATCCAACAGTGTAATGTCACGTGGCAAAGTACAAACTAAAGTGTACACCATAGAGCACGTGTGACAAGGTCCTTACAGATTGAAATTTGCTATTTGTACACTGATTTTTGACACTTGTATTTTGGTCAAGTGTCAGTTGGATGGAAAAATTGTTTGAAATTTAAACTGTCCAATAGCGTAATGTCACGTGGCAAAGTGTATACTAAAGTATACACCACAGTGTACATGCGGGAAGGTCCTTATTGATAGAACTTTGCTATTTGTACACTGATTTTCAACACGTTGTTTGACACTTGCATTGTTGTCAAGTGCCAATTGGATGGGAAAACTGTTTGAAATTTAAACTGTCCAACAGGGTAATAACACATGGCAAAGTGTAAACTAATGTGTACACTATAGTGTACATGTCGCAAGGTTCTTACCGATTGATCTTTGCTATTTGTACACTGATTTTTGACTTGTTGTTTGACACTTTCATTGTTGTCAAGCGTCAATTGGAAGGGAAAACTGTCCAACAGGGTAAGATCTTGTGGAAAAGTGTAAACTAAAATATACACCATAGTTTACATGTAGCAAGGTCCTTACTGATTGATCTTTGCTATATGTACACTGATTTTTGACACATTGTTTGACACTTACATTGTTGTCAAGTGACAATTGGATGGGAAAACTATTAGAAATTTAAACTGTCCAATAGGGTAACGTCACGTGGCAAAGTGTAAACTAAAGTGTACACATAGTTTACATGTGGCAAGGTTCTTACCGATTGAACATTGCTATTTGTACACTTATATTTTGACACGTTGTTTCACACTTGTATTGTCGTCAAGTGTCAATTGGATGGGAAAACTGTTTGAAATTTAAACTATCCAACGGGGTAATGACACATGGCATCGTGTAAACTAAACTGTACACCATAATTTATATGTAGCAAGGTCCTTACCGATTGATCTTTGCTATTTGTACCCTGATTTTTGACACGTTGTTTCACACTTGCATTGTTGTCTAGTGTCAATTGGATGGGAAAACTATTTGAATTATACACTGTCCAACTGGGTAATGTCACGTTGCAATGTTTCAACTAAAGTGTACCCCATAGTGTACATGTGGCAAGATTCTTATGGATTGAACTTTGCTATTTGTGCACTGATTTTAGACACGTTGTTTGACACTTGCATTGTTGTCATGTGTCAATTGGATGAGAAAACTGTAACGCCCTGACCCCTAGTGGACCGGAATGCTACTTACTTTACTTAGCTTAACCGGTGGTTTAGTAACAAGTGTATACGTTTTAGCGGAAGCTTACATCTTCGGATAATAATTTAAATAACAACACTTCAAATACTTTAAACAAAAACACTGAATCATTTTTCAAAACAACAAAATGTAATTTATTTGAAGAAAATATAACTTGTTCTCGCATTCTGCATTATTCAAAACTTTAAAAAAATAACATTGGGAAACATTTCATAAAAATAAATCCAAATCACTTATTCATCGGATTTCCATAGGCTCATTGCATCACTCTCCGTCTTCTCCTCCATCCATGCCCGAGGTAGAATTCCTTCAATCTGTAGAGATGGGATTAAACCCGTGAGTTGAAAAACTCAATAGGTGTCATAGGTGCATTCGTGATCAAGCTATATATTTCAAAACATTAACTTTATAACTTTTCATACATGCCGTACCCGGAGGCACCATTTGACATGAAGGGGCATGCCGTACCCGAGGGCACCATTTGACATACGAACATTTTTTCAACATAGAGGGGCATGCCGTATCGGAGTACCATTTGACATACAACCATTAACATAGAGGGATATGCCGTACCGGAGTACCATTTGACATACAAACATTAACATGAATCGAAACTTATAACTTAACATGATTAAACACATTGCACCTCTACCTACCTTGATTGATGCTTTTGAAACTTTGAAAACTTGGATTGAAAACTTCGATGAAACTTGGATGTTGAAAGAAATGCACTCCTTGGATGTTTGAAAACCGTTGAGAATTGATGCTTGAAAACACTTCTTAAACTTCTAGGAAAAATAGTTTTCCTCCCTCTCTTTTTCTCTGTTGGAAACTCTTTCTTTAGTATGTAAAAGATCTTGTTTTTGGTGTGAGAAAAAATGAGTGAAATGAGGTCTCTATTTATAGGTAAATATCCCATAACTTAAAGTAAATGAAGGGTCAAATTTCATATAAGAGAGAAAACATGGGTGCCATTTAAGTTTGAGTGGGGTTTTTATTGCCAAAAACGTGGGTGGCCTTTTGAGAAAATAATTGATGAAAATAAATATTTAAATTCTAGAGAAAAACGAGAATTTTCATTTCAAGCAGTTTCGGTCGACCAGTTGTAGTCCGGTTGACACTGCACATCTTTCAGTATTTCCATCATAACTTCTTCTCCCGATATCCGATTTAGGTAATTCAAAGTGCGTTAGAAAGCTAACTCAAAGAGCTAAAACATTTATTTAGATATCATTTTCCAAATCAAATTTTTCCTGTGTTGAAGATGGGTCTCAAATGAGACTAAAAATCTGAAGTATACTTTAGTCATCCAAAATTCATGTCTTAGTGCCACTAAGGTGTGTAGAATTATTTGGGATTCTACAAAAACAGTTTGAAATTTAAACTATCCAGCAGGGTAATGTCCCATGATAAAGTGTAAACTAAAGTGACATCATAGTTTACATGTAGCAAGGTCCTTACCGATTGAACTTTGCTATTTGTACACTGATTTTTGAGACGTTGTTTGACACTTGCATTGCTGTCAAGTGTCAATTGGATGGAAAAACTATTTGAAATTTAAATTGTCCAACATGGTAATGTCGCATTGCAAAGTGTAAACTAAAGTGTACACCATAGTATACATGTAGTAAGGTTCTACCGATTGAGCTTTGCTATTTCTACACTGATTTTTGACATGTTGGTTGACACTTGCATTTTTGCCTTGTGTCAATTGGATGGAAAAAAATGTTTGAAATTTAAACTATCTAGCAGGGTAATGTCACTTGGCAAAGTGTAAACTTAAGTGTGTACACCATAGTGTACATGTAGCAAGGTTCATACCAATTGAACTTTGCTATTTGTACACTAATTTTTGACATGCTGTTTCACACTTGCATTACTGTCAAGTGTCAATTGGATGGGAAAACTGTTTGAAATATAAAATTTTCGACAGGGTAAAGTCACGTGGCAAAGTGTAAACTAAAGTGTACACCATGGTGTACATGTAGCAAGATCCTTGCCGATTGAACTTTGCTATTTCTACACTAATTTTCAGCACATTGTTTGACACTTGCATCGATGTCAAGTGTCAATTGGATGGGAAAACTGTTTGAAATATAAAATTTTCGACAGGGTAAAGTCACGTGGCAAAGTGTAAACTAAAGTGTACACCACAGTTTACACGTAGCAAGGTCCTTACCGATTAAAATTTTGCTATTTGTACACTGATTTTTGACACGTTGTTTGACACTAGCATTGTTGTAAAGTTTCAATTGGATGGAAAAACTGCTTCAAATTTAAACTGTCCGATAGGGTAATGTCACGTTACAAAGTGTAAACTAAAGTGTACATGTAGCAAGGTCCTTATTGATTGAACTTTGCTATTTGTACCCTGATTTTTGACAGGTGTTTTGACACTTGCATTGTTGTCAGGTGTCAATTGGATGGGAAAACTTTTCGAAATTTAAACTGTCCAATAGAGTAATATCAAGTAGATGGGAAAACTATTTGAAATATAAATTGTCTGAAAGGGTAATGTCAAGTTGCAAAGTGTACACAAAAGTGCACACGATAGTGTACATGTAGCAAGGTTCTTACCGATTTAACTTTGCTATTCGTACACTGATTTTTGATACGTTGTTTGACAATTGCATTGCTATCAAGTGTCGATTGGATGGGAAAACTATTTGAAATTTAAACTCTCCAATAGGGTAATGTCACGTGGCAAAGTGTAAACTAAAGTGTACACCATAGTATACATGTAGCAAGGTTCTTACCGATTGAACTTTACTATTTGTACACTACTTTTAGACACGTTGTATAACACTTGCATTGTTGTCAAGCGTCAATTGGATGGAAAAACTGTTTGAAGTTTAAACTATCCAACAGGGTAATGTCACATGGGAAAGTGTAAACTAAAGTGCACACCATAGTGTACAAGTAGTTAGTTTCTTACCGATTGATTTTTGCTATTTGTACCGATTGATCTTTGCTATTTGTACATTGATTTTTGACACGTTGTTAGACACTTGAATTGTTATCAAGTGTCAATTTGATGGGAAAAATGTTTGAAATTTAAACTGTCCAACATGGTAATGTCAAGTGGCAAAGTGTAAAGTAAAGTGTACACCATAGTTTACATGTATCATGGTCCTTACCGATTGAACTTAGTTTATATGTAGCAAGGTCCTCACCGATTGAACGTTCCTATTTGTACACTGATTTTTGACACATTGTATGACTCTTGCATTGTTGTCTAGTGTCAATTGGATGAGAAAACTATTTGAAATTTTCACTGTCCAACTGGTTCTTACGGATTGAACTTTGCTATTTGTGCACTGATTTTAGACACATTGTTTGACACTTGCATTGTTGTCATGTGTCGATTGGATGGGAAAACTATTTGAAATTTAAACTGTCCAACAGGGTAATGTCCCGTGGGAATGTGTAAACTAAAGTGTACTTCATAGTTTACATGTAGCAAGGTCCTTATCGATTGAACTTTGTTGTTTGTACACTGATTTTTGAGACGTTGTTTGACACTTGAATTATTGTCAAGTGTCAATTGGATGGGAAAATTGTTTGATATTTAAACTATCCAACATGCTAATGTCACATTGCAAAGTGTAAACTAAAGTGTATAGCATAGTGTACATGTTGCAAGGTTCTTACCAATTGAACTATGATATTTGTACACTGATTTTTAACACATTGTTTGACACTTGCATTGTTGTCAAGTGTCAATTGGATGGAAAAATTGTTTAAAATTTAAACTATCTAGCAGGGTAGCGTCACTTGGTAAAGTGTAAACTTAAGTGTGTTTACACCATAGTGTTCATGTGGCAAGGTTCAAACCGATTGAACTTTGCTATTTGTACACTGATTTTTGACACGTCGTTTGACACTTGCATTGTTGTCAAGTATCAATTGGATTGGAAAGATGTCCAGAAGGATAATATCACGTGGCAAAGTGTAAACTTAAGTCTGTACACCATAGTGTACATGTAACAAAGTTTTTACCGATTGAACTTTGCTATTTGTACACTGATTTTTGACACGTTGTTTGACACTTGTATTGTTGTCAAGTGTCAATTGGATGGGAAAATTAGTTGAAATTTATACTGTCTAATAGGGTAATGTCACGTGGCAAAGTGTAAACTAAAGTGTACACCATAGTGTACATGTAACAAAGTTTTTACCGATTGAACTTTGCTATTTGTACACTAATTATGGGCACGTTGTTTAGCCCTTGTATTGTTGTCAAGTATCAATTGGATTGGAAAGATGTCCAGAAGGATAATATCACGTGGCAAAGTGTAAACTAAAGTGTACGCCATAGTGTACATGTAGCAAGGTTCTTACCAATTGATCTTTGCTAGTTGTACACTGATTTTTGATACGTTGTTTGACACTTGCATTGTTGTCAAGTGTCAATTGGATGGGAAAACCATTTTAAATTCAAACTGTCCAACAGGGTAATGTCACGTGGTAAAATGTAATCTAAAGTGTACACCACAGTTTGCATGTAGCAAGGCCCTAATCGATTGAACTTTACTATTTGTATACTGATTTTTGACACGTTGTTTGACACTTGCATTATTTTAAAGTGTCAATTGGATGGGAAAAGTTTTTTAAATTTAAACTATCCAACAAGGTAATGTCACATGGTAAAGTGTAAACTTAAGTGCACACTATTGTGTACATGTAGCAAGGTCTTATCGATTGAACTTGGCTAATTGTACCTTGATTTTTGACACGTTGTTTGACACTTGCATTGTCGCCATGTGACAATTGGATGGGAAAATTGTTTGAAATTTAAATTGTCCAATAGGTTAATATCACGTGGCAATGTGTAAACTAAAGTGTACACCATAGTATACATGTAGCAAGGTCCTAACCGATTGAACTTTACAGTTTGTACACTGATTTTTGACACGTTGTTTGACACTTGTATTGTCATCAAGTGACAATTGGATAAGAAAACTATTTTAAATTTAGACTGTCCAACAGGGTAATGACACGTAGCAAAGTGTAAACTAAAGTGTACACAATAGTGTACATGTGGTAAGGTCCTTATCGATTCAACTTTGCTATTTGTACACTGATTTCTGACAAGTTGTTTGACACTTGCATTGTTGTCAAGTGTCAATTGGATGGAAAATTTTTTAGAAATTTCAACTATCCAGCAGGGTAACATCATGAGGTAAAGTGTAAATTAAAGTGTACACCATAGTGTACATGTAGCAAGGTTCTTACCGATTCAACTTTCCTATTTGGACACTGATTTTCGACATGTTGTTAAACACTTGCATTGTTGTCAAGTGTCAATTGGATGGAAAAACTGTTTGAAATTTAAGCTGTCCAACAAGGTAGTGTGACGTGGCAAAGGGTAAACAAAAGTGTACACCATAGTGTACAGGTAGCAAGGTTCTTATTGATTGAACTTTGTTATCTGTACACTGATTTTTGACACATTGTTTGACACTTGCATTGTTGTCAACTGTCAATTGGATGGGAAAATTGTATGAAATTTATACTACTAACGGGAGAAGTTCACGTGGCAAAGTGCAAACTAAAGTGTACACCAAAGTGTACATGTAGCAAGGTCTTTACCGATTGTACTTTATTATTCTTACACCAATTTTTGACCTGTTGTTTGACACTTGTATTGTTGTCGAGTGTCAATTAAATGGGAAAACTGTTTGAAATTTAAATAGTCCAATAGGGTAATGTCATGTGGCAAAGTGTAAACTAAAGTGTACACTATAGTTTACATGCAGCAAGGTCCTTACCGATTGAACTTTGTTATTTGTACACTGATTTTCGACACATTGTTTGACAATTGCATTATTGTCAAGTGTCAATTAGATGGGGAAACTGTTTGAAATTTATACTGACCAACAGGGTAAAATCATGTGGCAAAATATAAACTAAAGTGTACACCATAGGGTACATGTAGCAAGGTTCTTTCTGGTTGGACTTTGCTATTTTAACACTTTTTTTTGACACGTTTTTGGTCACTTGAATCTTTGTCAAGGGTCAATTGGATGGGAAAACTGTTTGAAATTTAAACTATCCAACAGGGTACTATCACGTGGCAAAGTGAAAACTAAAGTGTGCACCATAGTGTACATGTAGCAAGGTACTTACCAATTGAACTTTTCTATTTTGTACACTAATTTTTGACACATTCTTTGATGCTTGCATTGTTGTTAAGTGTCAATTGGATGGGAAAACTGTTATTAGATATGTAAACTGTCCGACAACGTAATTTCACGTGGCAAAGTGTAAACTTAAGTGTAAACAATAGTGTACATTTGGCAAGGTTCGTATCGATTCAACTTCGCTATTTGTACACAGATTTTCGTCACATTGTTTGACACTTGCATTGTTGTCAAGTGTCATTTGGATGGGAAAACTATTTGAAATTTCAAAATTCCAAAAGGGTAATGTCACGTGGCAAAGTGTAAACTAATGTGTACACCATAGTGTACATGTAGCAAGGTTTTTACCGATTGAACTTTGTATTTGTACACTGATTTTTACACATTGTTTCACACTTGCGTTGTTGTAACTGTCAATTGGATGGGAAAACTGTTTGAAATTTAAACTGTCCAATAGGGTAACATCACGTGACAAAGTATAAACTAAAGTGTACACCATAGTGTACATGTAGTAATGTTCTTACCGATTGAACTTTGCAATTTGTACACTGATTTTTGACATGCTATTTGACACTTGCATTGTTGTGAAGTGCCGATTGGATGGGAAAATTGCTTGAAATCTAAACTGTCCAACAAGGCAATGTCAGATGGCAAAGTGAAAACTAAAGTGTACACCAGAGTGTACATATAGTAAGGTCCTTACCGATTGAACTTTGCTATTTGTAAACTGATTTTTAATACGTTGTTTAACACTTGCATTACTTGCATTGTTGTCAAGTGTCAATTGGATGGGAAAACTATTTTATACATGTAGCGTGGTTCTTATCGATTAAACTTTCCTATTTGTATACTGATTTTTGACACGTTGTTCCACACTTGCATTGTTGTCAAGCATCAACAGGATGGGGAAACTATTTGAAATTTAGACTTTCCAATAGGGTAATGTCACGTGACAAAGTGAAAACTAATCTGCACACCATAATGTACATGTAGCAACGTTCTTACCGATTGAACTTTACTATTTGTACATTGATTTTTGACACGTAGTTTGAAACCTGCATTGTTGTCAAGTGTCAATTCGATGGGAAAACTATTTGAAATTTCAACTTTCCAATAGGGTAAAGTTAAGTGATAAAGTGTAAATTAAAGTGTACACCATAGTGTACATTTCTCAAGGTTCTTACCGATTGAACTTTACTACTTGTAAACTGGTTTTAGACGCGTTGTTTGACACTTGCATTGCTGTCAAGTATCAATTGGATGGAAAAATTGTTTGAAGTTTAAAATGTCCAACAGGGTAATGTCATGTTGCAAAGTGTAAACTAAAGTGTACACCATAGAGTACGTGTAGTAAGGTTCTTACCGACGGAACTTTCCTATTTGTACATTGATTTTGGACACGTTGTTTGACACTTGCATTTTTGTCAAGTGTCAATTAGATGGGAAAAGCATTTGAAATTTAAACTGTCCAACATGGTAATATCAAGTGGCGAAGTGTGAACTAAAGTGTACAACATTGTGTACATGTAGCATGGTTCTTACCGATTGAAGTTTGCTATTTGTACACTAATTTTTGACACGTTGTTTGACACTTGCATTGTTGTCAATTGTCAATTCGATGGGAAAACAATTTGAAACTTCAACTATCAAACGGGGCAAAGTTAAGTGACAAAGTGTAAACTAAACTGTACACCATAGTGTATATTTCTCAAGGTTCTTACCGAGTGAACTTTACTATTTGTAAACTGATTTTTGACACGTTATTTGACACTTGATTGTTGTCAAGTGTCAATTGGATGGGAAAACTATTTGAAATTTAAAAGATCCAACAGGATATTGTCACATTGCAAAGTGTTAACTCAAGTGTACACCATAGAGTACATGTAACAAGGTTCTTACCGATTGAACTTTGCTATCTGTACACTGATTTTTGACACGTTATTTGACACTTGATTGTTGTCAAGTGTCAATTGGATGGGAAAATTATTTAAAATTTAAAATGTCCAATAGGATAATGTCACGTTGCAAAGTGTTAACTCAAGTGTACACCATAGAGTACATATTGCAAGGTTCTTACCGATTGAACTTTATTGTTTGTACACTGATTTTTGACATGTTTTTTGACACTTGATTGTTGTCAAGTGTCAATTGGATGGAAAAAATGTTTTAATTTAAACTGTCCTACAGGTTAATGTCATGTGGCAAAGTGTAAACCAAAGTGTACATCATTGTGTACATGAAGCAAGGTTCTTATTGATTGAACTTTTCTATTTGTACACTGATTTTTGACACGTTGTTTAACACTTGCATTTCTTACGGATTGAACTTTGCTATTTGCACACTGATTTTTGACATGTTGTTTGACACTTGCATTGCTGTCAAGTGTCAATTGGATGGGAAAACAATTTGAAATTCAAACTGTCCAACAGGGTAATGTCATGTGGTAAAGTGTAAACTAGAGTTTATACCATAGTGTACATGTAGCATGGTTCTTACGGATTGAACTTTGTTATTTGTACACTGATTTTTGACACGTTGTTTGACACTTGCATTGTTGTCAAGAGTCAATTAGGTGGGAAAACCGTTTGAAATTTAAACTGTCCAAGAGGGTAATGTCAAGTGGCAAAGTGTAAATTAAAGTGTACACCATAGTGTACATGTAGTAAGGTTCTTACCGGCTGATCTTTGCTATTTGTATACTAATTTTTAACACGTTGTTTGACACTTGATTTGTTGTCAAGAGTTAATTGGGTGGGAAAACGGTTTGAAATTTAAACTATCCTACAGGTTAATGTCACGTGGCAAAGTGTAAACCAAAGTGTACTACATTGTATACATGAAGCATGGTTCTTAGCGATTGAAATCTGCTATTTGTACACTGATTTTTGACACGTTGTTTAACACTTGCATTTCTTACGTATTGAACTTTGCTATTTGCACGCTGATTTTTAACACGTTGTTTGACACTTGCATTGTTGTCAAGTGTCAATTCGATGGGAAAACTATTTGAAATTTCAACTTTCCAATAGGGCAAAGTTAAGTGATAAAGTGTAAACTAAAGTGTACACCATAGTGTACATTTCTCAAGGTTCTTACCGATTGAACTTTACTACTTGTAAACTGATTTTAGACACGTTGTTTGACACTTGCATTGCTATCAAGTATGAATTGGATGGAAAAACTATTTGAAATTTAAAATGTCCAACAGGGTAATGTCATGTTGCAAAGTGTAAACTAAAGTGTACACCATAGAGTACGTGTCGTAAGGTTCTTACCGACTGAACTTTCCTATTTGTAAATTGATTTTGGACACGTTGTTTGACACTAACATTTTTGTCAAGTGTCAATTTGATGGGAAAAGTATTTGAATTTTAAACTGTCCAACATGGTAATATCACGTGGCGAAGTGTGAACTAAAGTGTACAACATTGTGTACATGTAGCATGGTTCTTACCGATTGACGTTTGCTATTTGTACACTAATTTTTGACACGTTGTTTGACACTTGCATTGTTGTCAATTGTCAATTCGATGGGAAAACAATTTGAAACTTCAACTATCAAACAGGGTAAAGTTAAGTGACAAAGTGTAAACTAAACTGTACACCATAGTGTATATTTCTCAAGGTTCTTATCGAGTGAACTTTACTATTTGTAAACTGATTTTTGACACGTTATTTGACACTTGATTGTTGTCAGGTGTCAATTGGATGGGAAAACTATTTGAAATTTAAAAGGTCCAACAGGATAATGTCACGTCGCAAAGTGTTAACTCAAGTGTACACCATAGAGTACATGTAACAAGGTTCTTACCGATTGAACTTTGCTATTTGTACACTGATTTTTGACACGTTTTTTGACACTTGATTGTTGTCAAGTGTTAATTGGATGAAAAAAATGTTTGTAATTTAAACTGTCCTACAGGTTAATGTCATGTGGCAAAGTGTAAACCAAAGTGTACACCATTGTGTACATGAAACAAGGTTCTTATTGATTGAACTTTGCTATTTGTACACTGATTTTTGACACATTGTTTAACACTTGCATTTCTTACGGATTGAACTTTGCTATTTGCACACTAATTTTTGACATGTTGTTTGACACTTGTATTGCTGTCAAGTGTCAATTGGATGGGAAAACTGTTTGAAATTCAAACTGTCCAACAGGGTAATGTCACGTGGTAAAGTGTAAACTAGAGTTTATACCATAGTGTACATGTAGCATGGTTCTTACGGATTGAACTTTGCTATTTGTACACTGATTTTTGACACGTTGTTTGACACTTGCAATGTTGTCAAGAGTCAATTGGGTGGGAAAACTGTTTGAAATTTAAACTATCCAAGAGGGTAATGTCAAGTGGCAAAGTGTAAATTAAAGTGTACACCATAGTGTACATGTAGTAAGGTTCTTACCGGCTGATCTTTGCTATTTGTATACTGATTTTTAACACGTTGTTTGACACTTGAATTGTTGTCAAGAGTTAATTGGGTGGGAAAACGGTTTGAAATTTAAACTATCCTACAGGTTAATGTCACGTGGCAAAGTGTAAACCAAAGTGTACTACATTGTATACATGAAGCAAGGTTCTTAGCGATTGAAATCTGCTATTTGTACACTGACTTTTGACACGTTGTTTAACACTTGCATTTCTTACGTATTGAACTTTGCTATTTGCACGCTAATTTTTAACACGTTGTTTGACACTTGCATTGTTGTCAAGTGTTAATTCGATGGGAAAACTATTTGAAATTTCAACTTTCCAATAGGGCAAAGTTAAGTGATAAAGTGTAAACTAAAGTGTACACCATAGTGTACATTTCACAAGGTTCTTACCGATTGAACTTTGCTATTTGTACATTGATTTTTGACACGTTGTTTGACACTTGCATTGTTGTCAATTGTCAATTCGATGGGAAAACAATTTGAAACTTCAACTATCAAACAGGGTAAAGTTAAGTGACAAAGTGTAAACTAAACTGTACACCATAGTGTATATTTCTCAAGGTTCTTACCGAATGAACTTTACTATTTGTAAACTGATTTTTGACACGTTATTTGAGACTTGATTGTTGTCAGGTGTTAATTGGATGGGAAAACTATTTGAAATTTAAAAGGTCCAACAGGATAATGTCATGTTGCAAAGTGTTAACTCAAGTGTACACCATAGAGTACATGTAACAAGGTTCTTACCGATTGAACTTTGCTATTTGTACACTGATTTTTGACACGTTATTTGACACTTGATTGTTGTCAAGTGTCAATTGGATGGGAAAATTATTTTAAATTTAAAATGTCCAACAGGATAATGTCACGTTGCAAAGTGTTAACTCAAGTGTATACCATAGAGTACATGTTGCAAGGTTCTTACTGATTGAACTTTACTATTTGTACACTGATTTTTGACATGTTTTTTGACACTTGATTGTTGTCAAGTGTCAATTGGATGGAAAAAATGTTTGTAATTTAAACTGTCCTACAGGTTAATGTCATGTGGCAAAGTGTAAACCATAGTGTACACCATTGTGTACATGAAGCAAGGTTCTTATTGATTGAACTTTGCTATTTGTACACTGACTTTTGACTCGTTGTTTAACAATTGAATTTCTAACGGATTGAACTTTGCTATTTGCACACTGATTTTTGACATGTTGTTTGACACTTGCATTGCTGTCAAGTGTCAATTGGATGGGAAAACTGTTTGAAATTCAAACTGTCCAACAGGGTAATGTCAAGTGGCAAAGTGTAAATTAAAGTGTACACCATAGTGTACATGTAGTAAGGTTCATACAGGCTGAACTTTGCTATTTGTATACTGATTTTTAACACGTTGTTTGACACTTGAATTGTTGTCAAGAGTTAATTGGGTGGGAAAACGGTTTGAAATTTAAAATATCCAACAGGGTAATGTCAAGTGGCAAAGTGTAAACTAAAGTGTACACCATAGTGTACCTGTAGCAAGGTTTTTACCAGCTGATCTTTGATATTTGTACACTGATTTTTGACATGTTATTTGACACTTCATTGTTGTCAAGTGTCAATTGGATGGGAAAACTGCTTGAAGTTTAAAATGTCCAACAGGGTAATGTCATGTTGCAAAGTGTAAACTAAAGTGTACACCATAGAGTACGTGTGGTAAGGTTCTTACCGACTGAACTTTCCTATTTGTACATTGATTTTGGACACATTGTTTGACACTTGCATTTTTGTCAAGTGTCAATTAGATGGGAAATGTATTTGAAACTTAAACTATCCAACATGGTAATATCACGTGGTGAAGTGTGAACTAAAGTGTACAACATTGTGTACACGTAGCATGGTTCTTGCCGATTGAACTTTGCTATTTGTACATTGATTTTTGACACGTTGTTTGACACTTGCATTGTTGTCAATTGTCAATTCGATGGGAAAACAATTTGAAACTTCAACTATCAAACAAGGTAAAGTTAAGTGACAAAGTGTAAACTAAACTGTACACCATAGTGTATATTTCTCAAGGTTCTTACCGAGTGAACTTTACTATTTGTAAACTGATTTTTGACACGTTATTTGACACTTGATTGTTGTCAAGTGTTAATTGGATGGGAAAACTATTTGAAATTTAAAAGGTCCAACAGGATAATGTCACGTTGCAAAGTGTTAACTCAAGTGTACACCATAGAGTACATGTAAAAAGGTTCTTACCGATTGAACTTTGCTATTTGTACACTGATTTTTGACACGTTTTTTGACACTTGATTGTTGTCAAGTGTCAATTGGATGGAAAAAAATGTTTGTAATTTAAACTGTCCTACAGGTTAATGTCATGTGGCAAAGTGTAAACCATAGTGTACACCATTGTGTACATGAAGCAAGGTTCTTATTGATTGAACTTTGCTATTTGTACGCTGACTTTTGACTCGTTGTTTAACACTTGCATTTCTTACGGATTGAACTTTACTATTTGCACACTGATTTTTGACAAGTTGTTTGACACTTGCATTGCTGTCAAGTGTCAATTGGATGGGAAAACTGTTTGAAATTCAAACTGTCCAACAGGGTAATGTCACGTGGTAAAGTGTAAACTAAAGTTTATACCATAGTGTACATGTAGCATGATTCTTACGGATTGAACTTTGCTATTTGTACACTGATTTTTTACACGTTGTTTGACACTTGCATTGTTGTCAAGAGTCAATTGGGTGGGAAGGTTTTTATCGGCTGATCTTTACTATTTGTACATGAATTTTTGACACGTTATTTGACACTTCATTGTTGTCAAGTGTCAATTGGATGGAAAAAGTGTTTGTAATTTAATCCGTCCAACAGGTTAATGTCACTTGGCAAAGTGTAAATCAAAGTGTACTACATTATATACATGAAGCAAGGTTCTTAGCGATTGAAATCTGCTTTTTGTACACTGATTTTTGACACGTTGTTTAACACTTGCATTTCTTATGTATTGAACTTTGCTATTTGCACGTTGATTTTTAACACATTGTTTGACACTTGCATTGCTGTCAAGTGTCAATTCGATAGGAAAACTATTTGAAATTTTAGCTTTCCAATAGGGTAAAGTTAAGTGACAAAGTGTAAACTAAAGTGTACACCATAGTGTACATTTCTCAAGGTTCTTGCCGATTGAATTTTGCTATTTATAAATTGATTTTTGACACGTTGTTTGACACTTGCATTGTTTTCAAGTGTCAATTCGATGGGAAAACTATTTGAAATTCCAACTATCCAACAGGGTAAAGTTAAGTGTCAAAGTGTAAACTAAAGTGTATACTATAGTGTACATTTCTCAAGGTTCTTACCGATTGAATTTTACTACTTGTAAGCTAATTTTAGACACATTTTTTGACAATTGCGTTGTTTTCAATTGTCAATTGGATGGAAAAACTATTTGAAATTTAAAATGTCCAACAGGGTAATGTCACGTTGCAAAGTGTAAACTAAAGTGTACACCGTAGAGTACATGTAGTAAGGTTCTTACCGATTGAACTTTGCTATTTGTACATTGATTTTTGACACGTTGTTTAATACTAGCATTTTTGTCAAGTGTCAATTGGATGGGAAAACTATTTGAATTTTAAACTTTCCAACATGGTAATGTCACGTGGCGAAGTGTAAACTAAAGTTTACAACATTGTGTACATGTAGCATGGTTCGGACCGATTGAACTTTGCTATTTGTACACTAATTTTTGATACATTGTTTGACACTTGCATTGTTGTTAATTGTCAATTCGATGAGAAAACTATTTGAAATTTCAACTGTCCAACAGGGCAAAGTTAAGTGACAAAGTGTACACCATAGTGTACATTTCTCAAGATTCTTGCCGATTGAACTTTACTATTTGTAAACTTGTTTTTGACACGTTGTTTGATACTTGATTGTTGTCAAGTGTCAATTGAATGGGAAAACTATTTGAAATTTAAAATGTCCAACAGGGTAATGTGATATTGCAAAGTGTTAACTCAAGTGTACATCATAGAGTACATGTAGCAAGGTTCTTACCGATTGAACTTTGCTATTTGTACACTAATTTTTAACAGGTTGTTCGGCACTTGCATTGTTGTCAAGTGTCAATTGGATGGATAAATTGTTTGAAGTTTAAACTATCTAACGAGGTAATGTCACGTGGTAAAGTGTAAACTAAAGTGTACAACATAGTGTACATGTCTCAAGGTTCTTGTCGATTGAACTTTGCTGATTTTTAACACATTGTTTGGCAATTGCATTGTTGTCAAGTGTCAATTGGATGGATAAACTGTTTGAAGTTTAAACTATCTAACGAGGTAATGTCACGTGGTAAAGTGTAAATTAAAGTGTACACCATAGTGTACATGTCTCAAGGTTCTTGCCGATTTAAATTTGATATTTGTACACTAATTTTTATCACGTTGTTTGACCCTTGCATTGCTGTCTAGTGTCAATTGGGTGGGAAAAAAACTATTTGAAATTTCAACTGTCCAATAGCTAAATGTCAAGTGGCAAAGTGTAAACTAAAGTGTACATGTAGCAGGGTTCTTACTGATTGAACCTTGCTACTTGTACAGTGATTTTTGACACGTTGTTTGACCCTTGCGTTGTTGTAAAGTGTCAATTGGATAGGAAAACTGTTCGAAATTTAAAATGTCCAATAGAGTAATGTCACATTGCAAAGTGTAAACTAAAGTGTACACCATAGAGTACTTATAGCAAGGTTCTTACCGATTGAACTTTGCTATTGGTACACTGATTTTTAACACGTTTGACACTTGGATTGTTGTCAAGTGCAAATTCAATGGGAAAACTATTTGAAATTTCAACTGTCCAACCGGGTAATGTCAAGTGACAAAGTGTAAACTGAAGTGTACACCATAGTGTACATGTCGCAAGGTTCTTACCGATTGAACTTTGCTATTTGTACACTGATTTTTGACAGGTTGTTTGACACTTGCATTGTTGTCAAGTGTCAATTGGATGGATAAACTATTTGAAATTTAAACTGTCCAACGACCTAATGTCACGTGGCAAAGTGTAAACTAAAGTGTACCCCATAGTGTACATGTCTCAAGGTTCTTGCCGATTGAACGTTGCTATTTGTACACTGATTCTTGACACGTTGTTTGACCCTTTCATTGTTGTCAAGTGTCAATTAGATTGGAAATTTGTTTGAAATTTAAACAGCCAACATGGTAATGTCACGTGGCGAAGTGTAAACTAAAGTGTTCACCATAGTTTACATGTAGCAAGGTTCTTACCGATTGAACTTTGCTATTTGTGCACTGATTTTTGACACTTGCATTGTTGTAAACTATCAATTGGATGGGAAATAGTTTGAAATTTAAACTGTCTAACAGGGTAATGTGACGTGCCAAAGTGTAAACCTAAGTGTACATGAAACAGGTTCCTTATCGATTGAACTTTGCAATTTGAACACTGATTTTTGATAGGTTGTTTGACACTTGCATTGTTGTCAAGTGTCAATTGGATGGATAAACTATTTGAAATTTAAACTGTCCAACGAGGTAATGTGATGTGGCAAAGTGTAAACTAAAGTGTACACCATAATGTACATGACTCAAGGTTCTTGTCGATTGAATTTTGCTATTTGTACGCTGATTTTTGGCACGTTGTTTGACCCTTGCATTGCTGTCTAGTGTTAATAGAGTGGGAAAACTATTTAAAATTTAAACTGTCCAATAGAGAAATGTTAAGTGGCAAAGTGTAAACTAAAATGTACATCATATTGTACATGTAGCAAGGTTCTTACCGATTGAACCTTACTATTTGTACAATGATTTTTGACACATTGTTTGACCCTTACATTGTCGTAAAGTGTCAATTGGATAGGAAAATTGTTTAAAATTTAAAATGTCCAACAGGGTAATGTCACGTTGCAAAGTGTAAACTAAAGTGTACACCATAGAGTACTTATAGCAAGGTTTTTGCAAGGTTTTTACCGATTGAACTTTGCTATTTGTCCACTGATTTTTGACACGTTGTTTGACACTTACATTGTTGTCAAGTGTCAATTGGGTGGGAAAATTGTTTGAAATTTAAACTGTCCAACAAGGTAATGCCAAGTGGCAAAGTGTAAAATAAAGTGTACACCATAGTGTACATGTAGCAAGGTTCTGATCGATTGAAATTTGCTATTTATACACTAATATTTGGTATGTTGTTTGACACTTGCATTGTTGTCAAGTGTCAATTGGATGGGAAAACTATTTGTAATTTAAACTGTCCAACATGGTAATGTCACGTGGCGAAGTGTGAACTAAAGTGTACACCATTGTGTACATGAAGCATGGTTCTTACGGATTGAACTTTGCTATTTGTATACTGATTTTTGACATGTTGTTTGATACTTGCATTGTTTTCAAGTGTCAAAAGGATGGGAAAGCTGTTGGAAATTTATGTTGTCTAACGAAATAATGTCACGTGGCAAAGTGTAAACTAAAGTGTACGCCACAGTGTACACGTACCAAGGTCCTTACAGACTGAACATTACTATTTGTACACTAATTTTTGACACGTTGTTTAACACTTGCATTGTTGTCAAGTGTCAATTGTGTGGGAAGAATGTTTGAAATTTAAACTGTCCAATAGGGTAATGTCACGTGGCGAAGTGTGGACTAAAGTGTACACCAAAGTGCACATGTATCAAGGTCCTTACCGATAGAACTTTGCTATTTGTACACTGATTTTTGACACGTTATTTGACACTTGCATTGCTATCAAGTGTTAATTTGATGGGAAAACTATTTGTAATTTAAACTTTCCAACAGGGTAATGTGACGTGACAAAGTGTAAACTAAAGTGTACACCATAGTGTACATGTCTCAAGGTTCTTACCGATTGAACTTTGCTATTTGTACACCGATTTTTGTCACATTTTTCGACACTTGCATTGTTGTCAAGTGTCAATTGGATGGGAAAATTGTTTGAAATTTAAACTATCCAATAGGAATATGTCACGTGGCAAAGTGTAAACTAAAGTGTACACCATAGTGTTCATGAAGCAAGGTTATTACCGATTGAACTTTGTTATTTGTACACTAATTTTTGACACATTATTTGACACTTGCATTGTTGTCATGTGTTAATTGGATGGGAAAACAATTTGAAATTTAAACTGTCCAATAGGGTAATGTCACGTGGCAAAGTGTAAACTAAAGTGTACACCATAGTGTACATATCGTGAGGTTCTTACCGATTCAACTTTGCTATTTGTACACTAATTTTTGACACTTTGCTTGAAACTTACATTGTTGTCAAGTGTCAATTGGGTGGGAAAACTGTTTGAAATTTAAACTATCTAACAAGGTAATGTCAAGTGGCAAAGTGTAAAATAAAGTGTACACCATATTCTTACCGGCTGAACTTCGCTATTTGTACACTGATTTTTGACACGTCGTTTGACACTTGATTGTTGTCAAGTGTCAATTGGATGGGAAAATAGTTTGTAATTTAAACCGTCCTGCAGGTTAATGTCACGTGGAACAGAATAAACCAAAGTGTACACCATTGTGCACATGAAGCAAGGTTCTTACCGATTGAACTTTGCTATTCGTACACTGATTTTTGACACATTGTTTTGACACTTGCGTTGTTGTCATGTGTCAATTGGATGGGAAAACTATTTGAAATTTTAACTGTCTAATAGGGTAATGTCATATGGCAAAGTATAAACTAAAGAGTACACTATAGTCAACATGTCGCGAGGTTGTTACTGATTCAACTTTGTTATTTCTACACTAATTTTTGACACATTGTTTGACACTTACATTGTTGTCAAGTGTCAATTGGATGGGAAAACTGTTTGAAATTTAAACTGTCCAACAAGGTAATGTCAGGTGGCAAAGTGTAAAATAAAGTGTACACCATAGTGTACATGTAGCAAGGTTGTTACCAGCTCAACTTTGCTATTTGTACACTGATTTTTGGCACGTCGTTTGACACTTGATTGTTGTCAAGTGTCAATTGGATGGGAAAATAGTTTGTAATTCAAGCCGTCCTACAGGTTAATGTCACGTGGAACAATATAAACGAAAGTGTACTCCATTGTGCACATGAAGTGAGGTTCTTACCGATTGAACTTTACTATTTGTACACTTATTTTTGGTACGTTTGACACTTGCATTGTTGTCAAGTGTCAATTGGGTGGAAAACTGTTTGAAATTTAAACTGTCCAACAAGGTAATGTCAAGTGGTAAAGTGCAAAATAAAGTGTACACCATAGTGTACATGTAGCAAGGTTCTTACCGGCTGAACTTTGCTATTTGTACGCTGATTTTTGACACATCGTTTGACACTTGATTGTTGTCAAGTGTTAATTGGATGGGAAAATAGTTTGTAATTTTAAACCATCCTATAGGATAATGTCACGTGGAACAGTATTCACCAAAGTGTACACCATTGTGCACATGAAGCAAGGTTCTTACCGATTGAACTTTGCTATTTGTACACTTATTTTTGACACGTTGTTTAACACTTGCATTGTTGTCAAGTGTTAATTGGGTGGGAAAACTGTTTGAAAATTAAACTGTCCAACAAGGTAATGTCACGTGGTAAAGTGTAAACTAAAGTGTACGCTATAGTGTACATACAGTAAGGTTCTTATTGATTGAACTTTGCTATTTGTACACTTATTCTTGACACGTTGTTTGACACTTACATTGTTGTCAAGTGTCAATTGGGTGGGAAAACTGTTTGAAATTTAAACTGTCCAACAAGGTAATGTTAAGTGGCAAAGTGTAAAATAAAGTATACTCTTTAGTGTACATGTAGCAATGTTCTTACCAACTGAACTTTGCTATTTGTACACTAATTTTTGACACGTCGTTTAACACTTGATTGTTGTCTAGTGTCAGTTGGATGGGAAAACAGTTTGTGATTTAAACCGTCCTACAAGTTAATGTCACATGGCAAAGTATAAGCCAAAGTGTAAACCATTATGCACATGAAGCAAGGTTCTTACCGATTGAACTTTTCTATCTGTACATTGATTTTTGACACGCTGTTTGGCACTTACATTGTTGTCAAGTGTCAATTAGATGGGAAAACTGTTTGAAATTTAAATTGTCCAACAAGGTACGTGGCAAAGTGTAAACTAAAGAGCACACCATAGTGTTCATGAAGCAAGGTTATTACCGAGTGAACTTTACTATTTGTACCCTAATTTTTGACACATTGTTTGACACTTATATTGTTGTCAAGTGTCAATTGGATGGGAAAACTATTTGAAATTTAAACTGTCGAACAGGGTAATGTCATGTGGCAAAGTGTAAACTAAAGTGTACACCATAGTGTACATGTCGCGAGGTTCTTATCGATTCAACTTTGCTATTTGTACACTAATTTTTGACAAGTTTATTGACACTTACACTGTTGTCAAGTGTCAATTGGGTGGGAAAACTGTTTGAAATTTAAACTGTCAGAAAGGGCATTGCTACGTGGTAAAGTGTAAACTAAAGTATACACCATGGTGTACGTGTAGCAAGGTTCTTACCGATAGAACTTTGTTATTTCAACATTGATTTATGACACGTTGTTTGACATTTGATTGTTGTCAAGTCTCAATTGGATGGGAAAATTGTTTGAAATTTAAACTGCCCAATAGGGTAATATCACCTAGCAAAGTGTAAACTAAAGTGTACACCATAGTGTGCATGTAGCATGTTTCTTACCAGTTGAACTTTGCTATTTGTATACTTATTTTTGATACGTTGTTTGACACTTGCATTGTTGTCAAGTGTCAATTGGGTGGGAAAACTGTTTGAAATTTAAACTGTCCAACAAGGTAATGTCAAGTGGCAAAGTGTAAAATAAAGTGTACACCGTAGTGTACATGCAGCAAGGTTCTTACCAGCTGAACTTTGCTATTTGTATACTAATTTTTGACATGTTGTTTGAAACTTGATTGTTGTCTAGTGTCAATTGGATAGGAAAGCAGTTTGTAATTTAAGCCGTCCTACAAGTTAATGTCACGTGGCAAAGTATAAGCCAAAGTGTAAACCATTGTGCACATGAAGCAAGGTTCTTACCGATTGAACTTTGCTATTTGTACATTGATTTTTGACACATTGTTTAACACTTGCATTGTTGTCAAGTGTCAATTGGATGGGAAATTTTTTTGAAATTTAAACTGTCCAACAAGGATATGTCACATGAAAAAGTGTAAACTAAAGTGTACACCATAGTGTACATGAAAAAAAGGTTCTTACCAATTAAACTTTGCTATTTTTACACTCATTTTTGACACGTTGTTTGACACATGCATTGTTGTCAAGTGTTAATTGGATGGAAAAACTGTTTGAAATTTAATCAGTCCAACCGAGTAATGCCACGTGGCAAAGTGTAAACTAAAGTGTACACCATGGTGTACATATCGCAAGTTTCTTACCGATTGAACTTTGTTATTTCTACACTAATATTTGACACGTTGTTTAGCACTTTCATTGTTGTCAAGTGTCAATTGGATGGAAAAAATATTTGAAATTTAAATTGTACAACAGGGTAATGTCACGTGGTAAAGTGTAAACTAAAATGTACATCATAGAGTACATGTCGCGAGGTTTTTAGCAATTGAACTTTGCTATTTGTACACTGATTTTTGACACATTGTTTGACACTTGCATTGTTGTCAAGTGTCAATTGGATGGGAAAACTGTTTGAAATTTAAACTTTTCAACATGGTAATGTCACATTTGAAATTTAAACTGTCCAACAGGGTAATGTCCAACAGGGTTGTGTTTGAAATTTAAAAGTGTACACCATATTGTATAGGTTGAATGGTCCTTACCAATTGAACTTTGCAATTTGTACACTATTTTTTGACACACTGTTTGGCACTTGCATTATTATCAAGTGTCAATTCAACGAGAAAACTATTTGAAATTTAAACTGTCCAACATGATAATGTCACTTTACAAAGTGTAAACTGAAGTGTACATGCCTCAAGGTTCTTACCGATTGAACTTTGCTATTTATACACTGGTTTTTGACATGTTGTTTAGCACTTGCATTGTTGTCAAGTACCAATGGGACGAGAAAAATGTTTGAAATTTAAATTTTCCAATAGGGATATGTCACCTGGAGAAGTGTAAATTAAAGTGTACATGAAGCAAGGTTCTTACCGATTGAACTTTGCTATTTGTACACTGAATTTTGACACGTTGTTTGTCGCATTGTTGTCAAGTGTCAATTGGATGGGAAACCTATTTTAAATTTAAATTGTCTAATAGAGTAATGTCATGTGGCAAAGTGTAAACTAAAGTGTACATCATAGTGTACATGGCGCAAGGTTCTTACCGGTGGATCTTTGCTATTTGTACACTGATTTTTGACATGTTGTTTAACACTTGCATTGTTGTCAAATGTTATTTGGATGCGAAATCTCTTTGAAATTTAAACTGTCAAACAGGGTAATATCACGTGGCAAAGTGTAAACTAAAGTGTATACCATAGTGTACATGGCTTAAGGTTCTTACCGATTGAACTTTGCTTTTTGTACAATGATTTTTGACTCGTTGTTTGACACTTGCATTGTTGTCAAGTGTCAATGGGATGGGAAAATAGTTTGAAATCTAAATTCTTCAACAGGGATATGTCACATGGCAAAGTGTAAACTAAAGTGTACACCATAGTGTATATGAAGCAAGGTTCTTACCGATTGAACTTTACTATTTGTATACTAATTTTTGACACGTTATTTGACACGTGCATTGTTGTCAAGTGTCAATTGGATGGGAAAACTATTTTAAATTTAAACTGTCCAATACAGTAATGTAACGTGGCAAAGTGTAAACTAAAGTGTACGCCACAGTGTACATGTCACGAGGTTCTTATCGATTGAAATTTATTATTTGTTCACTGATTTTTGACACGTTGTTTCACACTTGTATTGTTGCCAAGTGTAAATTGGATGGGAAAACTGTTTGAAATTTAAACTGTCCAACAGGATAATGTAATGTGGCAAAGTTTAAATTAAAGTGTACACCGTAGTTTACATGTCCCAAGGTTCATACCGATTGAACTTTGCTATTCATACATGGATTTTTGACACGTTGTTTGACACTGACATTGTTGTCAAGTGTCAATTGGATGGAAAAACTGTTTGAAATTTAAACTTTTCAATAGGGTAATGTCACGTTTGAAATTTAAACTCCCCAACAGGGTAATGTCCAACAAGGTAGTGTTTGAAATTTAAAAGTGTACACCATAGTGTACATGTAGAATGGTCCTTACCAATTGAACTTTGCTATTTGTACACTAATTTTTTGCACACTATTTGACACATGCATTGTTGTCAAGTGTCAATTTGATGGGAAAACTGTTTGAAATTTAAACTGTCCAACATGGTAATGTCACATGATAAACTGTAAACTAATGTGTACACCATATTGTACATGTCGCCAGGTTCTTGCCGATTGAACTTTAATATTTGTACACTGATTTTTGACACGATGTTTGACACTTGCATTGTTGTCAAGTGTCAATTGGATGGAAAAACTGTTTGAAACTTAAACTGTCCAACAGGGCAATGTCATGTGACAAAGTGTAAACTGAAGTGTACATCATAGTGTACATGTGGAAAGGTTCTTAATGATTGATTTTGTTATTTTTATACTAATTTTTGACACATTGTTTAACACTTGCACTGTTTTAAAGGGTCAATTTGATGGGAAAATAGTTGAAATTTAAATAGTCCAACAGGGTAATGTCACATGGTAAAGTGTAAACTAATGTGTAGACCAAAGTGTACATGTCGCAAGTTTCTTACCGATTGAACTTTGTTATTTGTACACCGATTTTTGACACGTTGTTTAACACTTGCATTGTTGTCCAATGTCAATTGGATTGGAAAACAATTGTAATTTAAAGTGTCCAATAGGGTTATGTGACATAGTAAAGTGTAAACTAATGTGTACACCAAAGTGTACATGTCGCAAGGTTCTTACCGATCG
>NW_019255933.1:0-1145 GCF_002742605.1 Olea europaea var. sylvestris | reverse complement strand
GCTACATAATCAATATACTTCAAATATATGTCAAAACAAAGAAGAAAAAACACACAAATCATGTAAACAAGTCTAAGACAGTTTAACCATAAATTAGCATAAAACAGTAAATAACAAAATAACTTTGCCTAGCTCAGACACGTAGATATCAGCGCTGTCTTCAAATACTATTTTCATGTTGGGTTTCGATGTGCTGCTGTCTTCACACTACATTAGAAGGACGGCGCCAGTCAATGGTCCAGATGTCGGCCCACAAATTCAACGATGAAGGGCAACAGTTTTGCTCTTACTTTGGGGGGAAAATGAAATGATTTAGGGAAAATTCTACCAGTTCATTTTAAGGGTGAAGATCGATTTCTTTTGGAGCCGATTTTTGGTTGAAATTGAAAAGGACATAAAAAACGTATAATAATTCTATATGCTAGGTCAGCCAATTCAAATTTCTGTAGAACTTCTATGGGTATTTCCTGTACCCATAGAATAATCCTAAAATTTTAAAGATTTGGAATTGTAGGTTGTACATATAAAAATTTTGGATTTAATTTGTAAAAATAAAAAATAAATAAAAATCTTGAGGTACTAAAATTGCAATTATTCCTTTTAATTTTGGCATTTTTTTAAAAAAAAATTTCTAACAGTAAATCTGACATATTTCCACTCCCATAAAAACTTGGTAATGATTGATCTGATATCTCCACAGAGGGATGTTGGCAATTTAAACAGAGTAATCATATAAGTGGGAATAGCCTAGACGATCGATCTGAGAGAAATCTACAACTAGTTAAAAATAATGGACATATCTCGAAAGGTTAAAATTTTGAAAATAGTAATTTTTTGGATTGTTATTGAAATAGTGATTTGAAAATTTGGCTCCTATTTGACAATTATTATTTGGAAAAACAATATTTTGAATAGTGACTTATACGAGAATGCAAGGTCAAAAAGTAGGAAAATTTTGAATTTATGTACATAATATTTTATTGTGTAAATATATAGTTAAAAATTAGTATGTAAAAAAAAGAGTTTTCAAATAATGATTGTCAAACAGATTTGTTAATATATTTTGATTTGATTGAACCTTTTAACCCTTGACTTTATGTCTTTTCTCGGTTCAATGCCTTGATCGACTTTAAAATAGAGTACAT
>NW_019255932.1:0-1145 GCF_002742605.1 Olea europaea var. sylvestris | reverse complement strand
TCCAACAGGGTAACGTCACGTGGTAAAGTGCAAACTAAAGTGTACACATAGTGTACATGTACCAAGGTCCTTACCGATGGAACTTTACTATTTGTACACAGATTTTCAACACGTTGTTTGACACTTCTATCGTTGTCAAGTGTCAAATGGATGGAAAAACTGTTTGAAATTTAAATTGACCAACGAGGTAATGTCATGTTGCAAAGAGTAAACTGAAGTGTACACCATAGTGTACATGTAGCAAAGTCCTTATCAATTGAACAATAATATTTGTACACTTATTTTTGACACGTTGTTTAACACTTGCATTATTGTCAAGTTTCAATTGGATGGGAAAAGTGTTTGAAATTTAAATTGTCCAATAGGGTAATGTCACATGGCAAAGTGTACACTAAAGTGCACACCATAATGTACATGTAGCAAGGTCCTTACCGATTGAACTTTGCTATTTGTACACATATATTCGACATGTTGTTTAACACTTGCATTGTTGTCAAGTCTCAATTGGATGGGAAAACTGTTTAAAATTTATACTGTCGAATAGGGTAATGTTACATCACAAAATGTAAACTAAAGTGTACTCCATAGTGTACATATAACAAGGTCCTTACCGATTGAACATTGCTATCTGTACACTGATTTTTGATACGTTGTTTGCCACTTGCATTGTTGTCAAGAGTTAATTGGATGGGAAAATTGTTTGAAATTTATACTGTCTAACAGGGTAATATCACGTGGGAAAATGTAAACTAAAGCATACACCAAAGTGTACATGTAGCAAGGTCCTTACCGATTGAACATTGCTATTTTTACACAGATTTTTGACATGTTGTTCGGCACTTGCATTGTTGTCAGGTGTCAGTTGGACGAGAAAACTATTTGAAATTTAAATTGTCCAACAGGGTAATGTCACCTAGCAAAGTACAAACTAAAGTTTACACTGTAGCATACATGTAGCAAGGTTCTTACCGATTGACTTTGCTGTTTGTACACTGATTTTCGATACGTTGTTTGACACTTGCATTGTTGTCAAGTGTCCATTGGATGAGAAAACTGTTTGAAATTTAAATTGTCTAGCAGGGTAATGTCACGTGGCAAAGTGTAAACTAAAGTGCACACCATCGTGTACATTTAGCAAGGTCCTC
>NW_019255931.1:0-1145 GCF_002742605.1 Olea europaea var. sylvestris | reverse complement strand
CTTGTTCCTGCGTTTCAAATCAAATTTGACTAAACTTTCATCAGGATTATTTTCACTGGCACATTTTCAATCAAATTTGACTAAAATTTCATATGACTTTGGTTCATCGACACATATCGAATCAAATTTGACTAAAATTTCATGCGACTTTTCATTGGTGCTATTCCAATTAAATTTGTCTAAAATTTCACTTTGGCTTCATTCATTGGCGTGTATCAAATCAAAGTTCACTTAAATTTCACCGGGGTTTCGTTCATTGGCATGTATCAAATCAAATTTGACTAGAATTTCATTTGAATTTTGTTCGTTGCCATGTTTCTATCGAATTTGACTAAAATTTCACATTGTTTGGTTCATTGGCGCGTTTCTAATAAAATTTGACTAAAATTTCACATGACTTTGGTTCATTAGTACATTTCGAATCAAATTTGACTAAAATTTCTTGTGGGTTTTTTCGTTGGTGCGTTTCCAATTAAATTTGACTAAAATTTCATCTCTCTCTGGTTCATCGATGCGTTTCCAATCAAATTTGATTAAAATTTCACCGGAATACAGTTCATTGTTGTGTTTCTAATCAAATTTGACTAAAATTTCTCTCGAATTTTGTTCTTTAGAGCATTTCAATCAAATTTTACAAAAATTTCATCTGAATTTGGTTCATTGGCACATTTTCAATCAAATTTGACTAAAATTTCACTTGACTTTGGTTGATTGGCGCGTTTCCAATCAAACTAGACTAAAATTCCACTTGACTTTAGTTTATTGGCATACTTCGAATCAAATTTCACTAAATTTTCATGTGGCTTTTCATTGGCCCAATTCCATTATAATTTGACTAAAATTTTACTTGGGTTTCGTTCATTGACGGATCAAATTAAATGACTAAAATTTCATGTGACTTTTCAATGACGCAATTCCAATCTAATTTAACTAAAATTTCACTTGGGTTTCGTTTGTTGGCGTGTATCAAATCAAATTTGACTAAAATTTCATCTGAATTTTGTTTGTTGTCACATTTCCCATCAAAATTGACTAAAAGTTTATTTGAATTTTGTTTGTGAGTTTCAATCAAATTTGACAAAAAATTCATCTGAATTTTGTTCATTGGTACGTTTCTAATCAAATTTGACTAAAATTTCACATGA
>NW_019255930.1:0-1145 GCF_002742605.1 Olea europaea var. sylvestris | reverse complement strand
TGTGTTTTCTTGGGCTATGGTGAAGATGTTAAAGGTTATAAACTTTGAATAAGAGAAATCAAGGATTATAAGGTCATTATAAATAGAAATGTAGTGTTCAATGAGGATGAAGTGCCTTGTTTAAGATCTAGGAAGAACTCTGAAGAAATGAGTCATGCTGAACATGTAGAAAGGGAAACTGAAATTGAGGAGGAACAAGTTAATAATGATAAAATTTGTAGGCTGATCAGATTGATAATAGTGATGTTGAGGCTCAAAATAATGATGAAAATAACCAATCTAAATCTGATCTTGAAGTAACTCAACCTTTAAATAATTATCAACTTGCTAGATATAGAGAAAGGAGATAAATAAGACCACCTATGAGATTTGGTTATGAATTATCCCTTATGACTTTTCAGGGGTTCATTGAGAATGAATCTGGGTCCTTTAAAGATACTATGAGTAACAAGGACTCAAAGCATTGGCTGGTTGCAGTGAATGATGAAATGGAATCATTAAGGAAGAATAAAACCTGGACCTTGGTTAAAAGACCTAAGGGAAAGAGGGTTATAGATTGTAAGTGGATTTTAAAATTAGAAGAGGTGAAAAAGACGAGAGTGACATTAGATACAAGGCAAGACTTGTGGCTAAGGGTTTCGTTTGGAAAGATGGAATAGCTTTCAATGAAATCTTTTCTCTAGTTGTAAAGTTTACAACTGTTAGAGTAGTTCTTGCAATAGCAGCTCAGTTTAATTGGAAATTGGATCGATTGAATGTAAAAACTTCTTTTTTTAAATGGTGATCTTGAAGAAACTATTTTTATGGAACAACCTAAAAGTTTTGAAGTGAATAAAAATACAAACTTAGTATGCCTTCTTAAAATATCTCTTTATGATTTAAAACAAGCTCCAAAATAATGGTACGAGAGATTTGATTCCTTTGTACTTGGACTTGGTTTTAAAAGAAGTAATTTCGATACATGTCTTTATTGTAAAAGAAATAGAGGTGAGAATTCACTCTACCTTTTTCTTTATGTTAATAACATGCTCTTAGCAAGTCATGATATAAAGGAAATAGAGTCAATTAAAATTAGAATTTGAAATGAAGGACTTAGGTCCTGTTAGAAAAATCTTAGGTATTGAAATTAAAAGAAATAGGAGAGA
>NW_019255929.1:0-1146 GCF_002742605.1 Olea europaea var. sylvestris | reverse complement strand
CGATTCTGATAACCGTAGCCAAAGTTTGGCAAAATTTCCAAAGACGTGTCGAATTCCCCCCAATTAAGGAAATAATTGCGATTCACTTCCCATCTTTGCACCGATCTGCCATCTCATAGTATCTCAGCGCCATCATCGTGTTATCTAACAAATCAGCATCACTCGACTCGGATCCTCCTGCATCACAAGTACACGATAGTACCGAGCTAACTTTATGTACATGTTAATTGGTATATTCATATTTTTACATCATTACAAGATCAAACGAGTTCAATCACCAGAAAACTCTACTCATAATGATTGAGATAAAACTATATTTTACACTAACTGGTTTACTTTACATGCATTTCACGTTTTATTTATATCTTAGAAGAATTTGTAATTTATGCCTTTTCTATATTTGGAGTTGGAAAAAAAATATTTAGCTAGATAAATTTAAACATACTTTTTTCGCACATTTTGCACACGTCTCTTTGTTTTACAGTTTCTTTCTTTTTTTCCCCATATCTTGTTAATCTTTATGGCTTTTACACGAGATTGGATATGTTCTCATTCAAAATATGTACACTGAGAACTAGTGAAAAGTGCTTGTATTACACTCGGTGAAATGGTTAGTGTGGATCAAGGAAGATGAATTAACTAGAAAAATTAATGTTCATCTAACATAAAATAAGGATTCTTTTTATATGCTAATTTGGACAAGATAAAAACTTGTACACATAATTTAGTTAAGTGGTTTTGTCACATAAACATATTAAAAAAATTTTACTGGAAAAAAAAAATGCTTGTTAATGTGCCTAGTAAAGTTAATGATTTTATTCAACATTAAGCAGTTAGTGTTCAAATAATTAACAAATTGGACCAAACACTACCCACCTACACTTATAGAACATTTTTTTACATGTTGATGTTAAAACTATTGATTCGTGTTGTGTAGAAATTTTTGAACCTATATTCTAACATATATAGATTTCAAAACACCCATACTATCAACAAAATTTTGAATAAAATATTGGTATCAAATAAATAAATGTTGTACCCTCGATATAGAATCATTCCTTTAATATTTATAAAACCAGATGTTTTTTCAGATTACTTAAAGCCCTCGTGATTTATCAAATAAATGAACATAAAAAGATGTCAAAG
>NW_019255928.1:0-1146 GCF_002742605.1 Olea europaea var. sylvestris | reverse complement strand
AGGCTTTAATGGGCTTTGACTATAGTAGAAGGATTGCCCAACAAGTGGACTACAAGAATACATTTAATCAAACCCTAGATGAAATGGGCCTAAATAAAGTAAAAGTATATGCCCCAACTTCTAATTACAACCCTGGAGCTCGTCAGATCCTTTTAAGTGGAAATTCTAGAATTCCCGATATTTGGAGATTCTAGTGCAAGAGTCAGGCTCCAAAGTTTTTTATGCAAATCTCAGGTTTCAATTTAATTATTAGATTTTTAAATCTTAAATTATAATTTAATTCCCAAACCCTAATTATTTCCTTTTCTCTGCCTTTTACAAATTACCATCGCCGAAAGACAGCAGCACTATGCAGAGAAGACGACAGGGACGTTGATCTCCACAACGACGATAATCAGTTCGGTACCCTCATAGTGACGTTATGCTGAAAAGAAGCGCATCGCCGATGACAACAGTGATAATGAGGTGGTGGTGTGGTGCAGGGTGGGGTATCTGTGATCAATAATTAGGCGTTCGTGACAAATTATTTGGCTAATTTGTGACTAAAAAATAATTTGCGACTGATAAACTGTGACTTATGTGATCCACAGATAAAATGTGACATGTAATTTGAATGATCTGTGACCTCGAAATAATATGTGACCTACAAATTTTTTGATTTGTGACCAAAAAGTAATCTGTGACCAATTAATTTGACAATATGTGATCAGTAAATAAATCTGTGACCATTAATTATGTAATTGTGACTTTATTATTTTTATTTAATGAATATTTTTAATTAATTAAATGCATACCTGATTTTTGAATTTTCAAACTATTTACTTGATTTTTGAATTGGGTAAACATAACCCCAGAAACATGAATTTTTTCCCTCATTCTAATTTCAAGCTTCAGGTTATAAGAATCTACAACAAGCAGGCGATGTCTTTAATTCAGCTCCAATTCTAACATCATATTCCACTAATTCCAAATTATGTTCTGGTGCCGTGATACCCATGCTCCAAGAGAAAACATCATAACATCAGTGGAGGGAGCAGAATACAATCAAGTATCACAGTAAAAATAAGTGGCCGCAGGATCCAGTATTCCCATGGATCCTTTCTGATTATAGCTTATATAAATTAGATCTTTATAATCCTGTTTCTT
>NW_019255927.1:0-1146 GCF_002742605.1 Olea europaea var. sylvestris | reverse complement strand
CTGAATAGTTGTTTTTCCCATTTCAGGGAATTAGGTCTATATTATATAGTTTCTCTGAGATAAACTTTAAAAATATTAAATTTTATGAATCCATCTGATATAAGATGTTGGAGTCTTAAATGACATCTTTTACTGGTTAATGTGTAGTACATGGAATTTAGAAATGAGCTGTTTTAGTTATTTTTTAAACTTGATGCTACCTATGTTATCGACTCCAAAAGTTGGATTACTCTGTATGTTCAATGTGGGACCCATAATACACAATTTGCAGTTAATAATATTTTATTCGAGTCATATGCTGTACGAATTTTGATTAGGGCTGACTACTTTAAATGTCAGGTTTAGATACTACCTTATAGCTTGATAATAGTTTTAATTATTTCTGCTGAACTGGTTCTAGGCATGCTTGCTGTAGGTGGCTTGAATTCTTTATGGTAACATGAACTCCTGAGCTATACATGTTAAGACTGCTGTCTTGCGATCATTTTTCTCTCTCCCTGTCAATCAAAGTTTATTTCCTTCCCCATCTGATGTTTGTTAGCATGATTAGCTTAGACCTAGTCTGAGAAAATGAGCTTCCTTACTCCCTCCACCATTCAAGTGACATGGTTGTATCCTATGTTAAGGAGGTGCCAAGGCATTTCTGTTAATCTTGCATAACCTTTGTCATCATTGCATTTTTCTCAATATGATTCCCGGATTTTACAATCTGTTCAGGCATCCATAAATATGCAATACACCTTAGTGCTAATTCAAGGTGCTGCTTACAGGAGTATTATTGTTATAAAAGGAGGAAACTGAATCATTTATTCCCCTTTCTTATAGGTAATGGTTTCTGCAAAAGAAGAGCCAGATCTTCAAATTCCTCCTGCTATAGATGGGCTACTTAAAGTCCATAAACGAATTGTGGATGCAGACAGGGATGCGGCATCAGGAGCAGGTGGATCGGCCAGCACAAGGTTACTCTTAGCAGCTACACAGGCTGGAAGCTTGATCGGAAAGCAGGGTGCAACTATCAAGTCTGTACAAGATGCTTCTCACTGTAACATTCGAGTTCTGGGTGGAGGTAAGTTCCCCCTTTCTTTAATGGCAACTGTTTCTATACTTTTAGGTGGGGAATTAAGTCCTGTGCCTTTTGCTAGTTCT
>NW_019255926.1:0-1146 GCF_002742605.1 Olea europaea var. sylvestris | reverse complement strand
CAGAATGGGCTCAAATTTGACTGATAGATCGGAAACAAAAATCGCGCCGGGGGCAATTTTGTCATTTTTCGCGACGATGTCGAGATCGGTTAAAATTTGACTGATTGATGGGAAACAAAAATCGCGCCGGGGACAATTTCTTCATTTTTTCGCGACGGTGTCGGAATGGGCTCAAATTTGACTGATTGTTCGGTAACAAATATCGCGCCGGGGCAATTTCGTCATTTTTCGCGACGGTGTCGGAATGGGCTCAAATTTGACTGATTGTTCGGTAACAAATATCGCGCCGGGGCAATTTCGTCATTTTTCGCGACGGTGTCGGAATGGGCTCAAATTTGACTGATTGTTCGGTAACAAATATCGCGCCGGGGCAATTTCGTCATTTTTCGCGACGGTGTCGGAATGGGCTCAAATTTGACTGATTGTTCGGTAACAAATATCGCGCCGGGGCAATTTCGTCATTTTTCGCGACGGTGTCGGAATGGGCTCAAATTTGACTGATTGTTCGGTAACAAATATCGCGCCGGGGCAATTTCGTCATTTTTCGCGACGGTGTCGGAATGGGCTCAAATTTGACTGATTGTTCGGTAACAAATATCGCGCCGGGGCAATTTCGTCATTTTTCGCGACGGTGTCGGAATGGGCTCAAATTTGACTGATTGTTCGGTAACAAATATCGCGCCGGGGCAATTTCGTCATTTTTCGCGACGGTGTCGGAATGGGCTCAAATTTGACTGATTGTTCGGTAACAAATATCGCGCCGGGGCAATTTCGTCATTTTTCGCGACGGTGTCCGAATGGGCCCAAATTTGACTGATTGATCGGAAAAAAAAATCGCGCATGAGGCAATTTCGACATTTTTCGCGACAGTGTCGAAATGGGCTCAAATTTGATTGAACGATCGGAAACGAAAATCGCGCCGAGGGCAATTTCGTCATTTTTTGCGACGGTGTCGGAATGGGCTCAGATTTGACTGATTGATCGGAAACAAAAATCGCGCCGGGGGCAATTTCGTCATTTTTCGCAATGGTGTCGAAATGGTCTAAAATTTGACAGACTCATAGGAAACAAAAATCGCGCCGGGAGCAATATCGTCATTTTTCGCGACGGTGTCGAAATGGTCCAAAATTTGACAGACTCATCGGA
>NW_019255925.1:0-1146 GCF_002742605.1 Olea europaea var. sylvestris | reverse complement strand
CCGTTGCGACAAATGACGAAATTGCCCCTGGTGCGGTTTTTCTTTTTAAATTTTCTGTCCAACACTTGTTCAACCTGACATAATTAACGCGAAAATTAATTATTCGGAGGCCTAAACGAAGGAATTTGGCTAAAATCCCGTGATCTCGAGTCTATGCCCCAATTTTTGGGACCGTTACCAATCAACCTGCCAAATTTCGGCCAATTTCAACACCGTCGCGACAAATGACAAAATTGCCCCCCGGTGCAGTTTTGCGTTGTTAATTTTCTGTCCAACACATCTTCAACCTAATATAATGAATACGGAAATTAATTATTTGGAGACCTAAACGAAGGAATTTGGCTAAAATCCCTTGATCCCGGGTATGTGCCCTGAGTCCAATTTCTCGACCGTTTCCACTCAACTTGCCAAATTTCGGCCCATTCCGACACGACTGTGATAACTGACGAAATTGCCCCTAGTTCGGTTTTTCTTTTCTTAATTTTCTGTCCAGCACTTCTTCAACATGACATAATTGGTACGGAAATTAATTATTCGGAGGCTTGAACAAAGGAATTTGGCTAAAATACCGTGATCTCGTGACTATGCCCTGAGTCCAATTTTTGGGGCCGTTTCCAATTAACTTACGAAATTTCGGCCCATTCTGACACCGTCGCGACAAATGAAAAAATTGCCCCTGGTGCGGTTTTACGTTGTTAATTCTCTGTCCAACACTTCTTCAACCTGACATAATTAATACGAAAATTAATTATTCAGAGGCCTAAACGACAGAATTTGGTTAAAATCCAGTGATCCCTGGTCCGTGCCCCGAGTCCAATTTCTCGGGCCGTTTCCAATCAACCTTCCAAATTGCGGCCCATTCCGACATTGTCACAACAAATGACGAAATTTCCCCGGTGCGATTTTTCTTTGTTAATTTTCTGTCCAACACTTGTTCAACCTGACATCATTAATAGGGAAATTAATTATTCGAAGGCCTAGAGAAGGAATTTGGCTAAAATCCCGTGATCCCGGGTATGTGCCCTGAGTCCAATTTCTCGAGCCGTTTTCAATCAACCTGCCAAATTTCGGCCCATTCCGACACCGTTACGACAAATGACGAAATTGCCCCTGGTGCGATTTTTCTATTCTTAATTTTCTGTCCAG
>NW_019255924.1:0-1146 GCF_002742605.1 Olea europaea var. sylvestris | reverse complement strand
TAACTCAAAGATCTACAACTTAACTTTAGATATCATTTTCCAAATCGAATGTTTTCTATATCATAAATGGGTCTCAAATGAGACTAAAAATCTAAAGTATACTTTAGCTATCCAATATTCGTGTCTTAGTGCCACTAAGGTGTTTAAATTACTTGGGGTTCTACATCCCCCACACCTTAATTAAAATTTTGTCCTTGAAATTTACCTTCTGATTGGGTGAATAGTGTTGGATACTTGTTTTTGGCTTCCTCTTCCCCTTCCCAAGTGGCCTCTTATATTTCATGACTATTCCATTGTATTTTGACAAATTGAATTTTTTTATTCCTTAGTTTATGCACCTTTCGATCCAATATCCTAATTGGTACCTCTTCATAGGATTAGTCCTTTTGTACTTCCACGGACTAATAGTTCACTACATGATTAGGATCATACACGTATTTCTTGATCATTGATAAATGGAACACGTTGTGCACTGCCGATAATGCAGGTGGGAGAGCTAACCAATAGGCTACATTTCCGACCCTATCAAGTATCTCGAATGGTCAGATATAGTGGGGTCGTAGCTTTCCTTTCTTGCTAAACCTAAATACACCTTTCATCGGTGCCACTTTCAGAAACACTTTTTCTCCAACTTTGAATTCTAAATCCTTCATCCTTATATCCGTATAACTCTTCTGTCGATCCTGTGCTGCCTTTATCCTTGTACGGATCTTATCGATTGCCTCACTGTCCTTTCAATTATTTTTGGTCCCAAAACTCTCTTTTCCTTGATTTCATCCCAATGAATAGGGGACCTACATCTTCTACCATAGAGAGCTTAGTACGGTGACATCCCGATAGTTGCTTGGAAGCTATTATTATATGCAAATTCTTCCAAAGTTTGGATGGTCCTTTCAGATTGACCATCGAACTGAGGGTGATATGCTGTACTAAAGTCCAGCTTCGTTCCCATAGCTCCTTATAGACTTTTCCAAAATTTGGACGTGAACCTTGTGTCTCTGTCAGACACAATGGACACAGGTACGCCGTGTAATCTCACAACCTCCTTAATATATAAATGTAACAATTGGTCTAAACTGAATGTCATTTTCACTGGAAGAAAATGAGCTGACTTTGTTAATCGATCCACTATTACCCATACAGCGT
>NW_019255923.1:30482-35076 GCF_002742605.1 Olea europaea var. sylvestris | reverse complement strand
GTTCCTTTTGAAGGTTACTTTACAATTAGGAGGTATCAAATTATTTTCCTTTTTTTGGGGGTATTTTTAGTTTTTTCGGAAGGAAAAATAAAAAATAAAATCAGTTTATAATGATTAAAGTAAAACAATAAAATTATATTTGCCCCCATGCAGGATCGAACTACAGACCTTCAGTTTACAAGACTGACGCTCTACCACTGAGCTATAGGGGCTTTTGTACATATGGCCACTACTAGAATAAATTTGAACTGTAATAGTATTAAACCCTAGGAAAGCCCACATCCACAGATCCACTAGCCAATCCTGTACAAAAACCCAAACTCCTTCACCACCATAGCCGCCACCACGGTTGCTGGCGATAGATTAGACATAAAGAAAAGAAGCAATGGCGTCGAAGTATGATTTGACGCAGCGAATAGCGCCGCAGCTGGACAGGCACCTGGTGTTCCCGCTACTGGAATTCTTGCAGGAGAGGGGACTGTATGCGGAGGAGGATATTCTAAAGGCGAAGATAGAGCTTCTTAACCACACGAATATGGTCGATTATGCCATGGATATCCACAAGTCACTCTATCACTCTGAAGACGTTCCCCAAGGTAAAAAGTCGCATGCATAGATACATACTTGCATATGTATATATTTATGTGTCCAGATAAGAGTCTTCTATCAGTTTTACCTATTATTTTCGTAGCTGCTTTGTTGGTAGGATTTGTGAAAATTAGAATTTTGAAGGTTTTTGATTTGTTTGGTGCATTTTCAAATATCAAGCACAGATTCTAGCATGAATATGTAGGCATCGATGTTTGTAAAGAAGGGTTTTCGTTTGTTGTAAATTTTTGACATAACAGTTTTTACCTGGTATTGTGACTGCTGCTTTGACTTATGATAGATTGTTCCGTGAAAATTGAGATTTTTAGGGTTTCTGATTTGTTGGCTGCCTTCTCAAAATACGTGGGTATGTATAGGAGAGGGTGCTATTTTTGAAGGGCCATTGTGACATCATTTTATGACTGCTGTATGACAATTTCGGTTCTCATGGTTCTGATATCCCTGCGAATTTCAAAAACTGAAAAAAGGAAAACCTACTTGCCCACCTGAAAATAAAACCAGCCTGCATTTATTTGGGAGACCCAGTGAATTTGAACTTTAGACGGGGATTAATTTACCAATTTTTGTAACTAACTGTGGATACACGGTTATATGGTTACTAGGGCTTGGCTGTTGGGTATATTTAGAGATGAAGTTTTAATTCAGATAGTCGAGTTAACTGATTTTTCAGCTACTAGTCTGAATATACAAGTGCATCTCTGATTTGTGTTCTTGTAGCTTTGGTACATGGCGTGTTATTTACATGTTGGTATGTGGAGGGATTAATGTCTTATGCACGAAGATGCTTTCATATTAGCTTACATCCAAGTAGGAGCCTGGATTTGGAATTGTAAATATCAAACTATTCCAAATTATATATTCTTATTCGTCGATTTGAGCATGTTGATATAGTAACTGAGTAGATTTAGTATTGGTTATACATTTTTTTCACTTATTTTCTATCGACTGACATTTCGGGACTTTGTCCACGGGTTGCCATATTTTTCCATGAATTATTTCTTATTCCTAATGGCTTCAAGTCCAAGTCCACCTTTGCTTTGCCAAGACATTATCCTTTTTGAGATGCAGTGGTGGAGGGCTTGTGTTTGAGTTGATTTTTTAACTTTCTCTGTGTGTGCACGTGCGCGCTTGTTTAGAGATGGTGGAAAGGAGAGTTGAGGTGGTGGCCAGGCTGAAATCACTGGAGGAGGCTGCAGCTCCTATCGTAACTTTTCTGCAGAATCCTAACGCTGTTCAAGAATTGAGGGCTGAAAAACAGCACAATCTTCAGATGTTGAATGATCGTTATCAGGTTAGGATTCATATAGTTTGCACAATTTGAAGTCTTCTGAATAGTATGGGTGTATGGCAATGTGTCTACTACTCATAGATAAGGTGTTAAAGTTCCTTTGTAACGATAGAGGTATAATGAAAATGAAAACTTGAAGGAGACGTCTTAGAGAGTGCACATGGTTGCTAAATAAATGGATAATGCATATAATTTCTTGTATAAACCTGAGGGTGCCGAATTTCGACATGGTCACTTTGTCATTTCTCCCACACGAAATTGCCTTTGTGAATGAATCATAATCCATATCATGGTTAAAAACTGCACTTGTTAATTAAGTGACTGAATAGTTGAAGGCCTATCTTGTCATCATTTCCATTGAATTGTCTAACTGATTAAGCACATATAATATTGTTATCCAGATTGGAACCGAACAGATAGAGGCATTGTATCAGTATGCCAAATTTCAGTTTGAATGTGGAAACTACTCTGGTGCTGCTGATTATTTGTACCAGTATCGGGACCTGTCCATGAATAGTGAAAGGAGTTTGAGTGCATTATGGGGAAAACTAGCTGCTGAGATATTGATGCAGAATTGGGACACTGCATTGGAAGAACTCAACCGCTTGAAGGAAATAATTGATTCTAAGGTTGCTTTTATTGCATATTAGGATTCTATTAACTGGTTCTTGTCTTTACTTGTATGATACAAGAATTTTGATATTGTGATGATACATGGTTTGCAGAATTTCTCTTCTCCTTTGAATCAAGTTCAGGGTAGAATATGGCTTATGCATTGGAGTCTGTTCATCTTCTTCAACAATGAAAATGGAAGGACGCAGATTATTGACTTATTTAATCAGGACAAGTATGGCTCAGGGACTAAGATTTACGTTTAATTGAGTTGAAATGAATTTAGAGCTCCACCTAAAGCTGTTTAAATAATGCTTAATTTATACATATAAGTTGGCATTCTTGCAATTTACTTTTTCGTAAGATCACATTTATGGCTTTTTTTTCTTGAATCTACTTATCTTTCTTGTTTTTATTTCTGTTCTTAACTCTGGATTCGTCTTGTCACTGAAAACTCCCGAAAATGGAATAGAATTTTTGAAGAAAGATAATACATATGTTACTACCTCCCTCTAGGTAAGACTTTGGGCTAATTTGATACGATACAATCTCTATCAGGTATTTGAATGCTATTCAAACAAATGCTCCCCATCTCTTGCGTTACCTAACAACTGCATTCATCGTCAACAAAAGGAGGAGGCCTCAATTCAAAGATTTTATAAAGGTTATTCAGCAAGAGCAGCACTCTTTTGAAGATCCCATCACAGAGTTTTTGGCATGTGTATATGTCAATTATGACTTTGATGAGGCTCAAAAAAAGATGAAAGTGTGTGAAGAAGTAAGATTCCTAACTCCAAATAGTTCCCTTATCCTTTTCTTTACTTAATTATGCATTTTCATTGAAAAATAGGTATAGAAATGGAAGTCGTTCAACACTTTTTTGATTTCTTGCGTATTATTATATGCACACTTTTTTTGTTTGGATTTGATACATTTAATCAGTATAAAGTTAATTTTTTTGCCCCTCTAGTATTCCACCCCTCTACTAGCTAAATAAATGAATATTAATGAGGTAGCACCAATTTTTATTACCTCGAATTTGCATTTTGTTGATTCACATGTATGTTGTGCAATCTTTTCTTCATATTCTTTTTCAGCTGTTAGTTTCAACATGAAAACTGTCACATGAGACGTTACTTCTTAGAACTTAATCCTGTTAATAAGGACATCATATGCTAATAAATCCAATGGTCTTGCGAAATGCTGTGAGCTAAATTTTCTGTAAAGCCCTATCTTCTAGATGTCTATAATTGTTTTCTTCTGTACTATGACATTATTTTTGTTTGACGACTACATGCCATTTTCCCATTCTTTAGATCAGTTCACTTCAAATTAGTGAGGCCATATTATTTCAAGATTTGTTTTGTTTGTCCCTTCCAGGAACTAAGTAATTTAACCTGAAAATGCCAATTTCCTGCTCATTGATCCACTAAAAAATGAAACTAATTTAGAAGTCTCTTATATTTGTTGCACTAGCTGTTTTCTAATTGCATAGTCCAGTGTACTAATCTTGATTTGCCACATCTTTGCTTTATGATTTTAAAGCCAGTGTGCATAGAATGCTACTTTTTTTTTTTTTTTAATCTATGTCCTTTACGTGCCTTTGGAACATGGTATTTTGATGCAGGTTATATTGAATGATCCATTCCTGGGAAAACGAGTGGAAGAGGGGAGCTTTACGATTGTACCATTAAGAGACGAGTTCCTTGAAAATGCTCGCCTTTTTATGTTTGAAACCTATTGCCATATTCATCAGCGTATTGACATGGGGTATGCGCTTTAAATTGTTCATTGCACAATTTAATATAGCCCCCATTCTACCTGTCCCCAAGTTTTTCTTGCTTCTTTGGTTAAAATGTAGCCTAGATCCACAAAATTATGGGCTTTATTATACTAATTTTCCTAACTTACCTACATTTTTAGTTTATAATACCTATTGAATCATTTAAAGTTCGAATTTTGTTGTTCTCTTGGCAGGGTGCTTGCCGAGAAACTGAATTTGAATTATGACGAGGCAGAAAGATGGATTGTGAATCTTATAAAGACCTCAAAACTTGATGCCAAGATTGATTCTCAGACGGGAAC
>NW_019255923.1:18279-26329 GCF_002742605.1 Olea europaea var. sylvestris | reverse complement strand
ATTCCACTACACATGATTTCTAAAAAATGAGGTTTTACCTTTACCAAACAACATTGTATACTAGGATGTTTTGCTGAAGTCCCGCTATCTCTTAAATAGTAAATAAAAGAGAAAGATGAAGTGACGATTTGACTTTTCATCGATTTACATTCGCTTTTAACGTCGTAATAGATAATCTACCCATACATGATACACAATGAGATTAGAGGTAGTTACGGGTATTTAAGCATCAAAGTCGAATTTGCTCACACTGAATTCTAGAATCCAATAATTGAATTCACCAATTAATAATTGATCATAGCTTGCCAAACAAATTTCGTTGAAATTTTTTTTATGATAAATTATGGATTTGTACTTAGTGCATTTGAAACTTGGGTGGTTTTATTCACACTACATTCTTTATAAATACACCGCATTTTAAATAAGATAAATAGCACAAAATATTCCTACATTTAAATGTTATTGTGCAAAACGTCCATACCTTTTCATATTTGACATTTTTACCCCTATTTCTACCTTTCATTGTGCACAAGGTCCCTTTCATTCATTTTTTTTCAATACAAAGACAATTTTTTATTTTTAATATTTCGTTGATTAGAAAATCTTGTATTTAATCATGATTTTCATCCAAAAATATTATTGATGTGCTTTAAAATGAGAGTTAGATATTTAATTATATTTTGGCCTTATTATTTGTTTTGCTTATTTGAAAATACAATAGGCAAATTATTATTTTTAATTCATCTTAATGAAAAATTTGAAGAGAAACCATAATCAAAAACAAATTTGAGAATAAGAATGCGATGAAAAAATTTTGAAACATAAATACGATAATGTGTAAATATTATATACCTTTCATAAAATTAAAATGTAGTCTAGTTATTAAAAACTTTGGTATGAATATATTTAGACTCGAAATACCAAATTGGTGAATTGGTCTTTTCTGATGATTACATGCCAAACGATATTCAAATTTGTTTTAACTGCATAATTTTCTTTCCATTAATATAATGTCGATAAATAATTGATCTCTATATTAAAAACATCTACGCATGCAACCAAAAATTCTAATATTAATCAGTCTAATAATGTAAAGATGTGCTTGTTTCCGAAGCAATAATGGATTATTCTCGAGAAAATGATGCAGTCCACCGTGGTACATACATTGCTTTACAACATTGGACCCAAAACTTTGGCTGCAATCATAACCATTCTTCCTTCTTTATCACTATAATTTCACAATCCCCTCTACCGATCTTGATTATTTTTTAATATGTGATTTTTTCTTGTCACGTCATATCTTTTCGTATTTCTTTTTAACTCAAACCCAATCTCAACTTTAAGATCTGTGAGTTGCCCTTAACGAGTATTAAAGACATTTAGTAGGATTAACTGTTTTACCAGTTTTGCAGAGTGAACTCTTTTGTGCTTAAGTTCGCTCTTACCACTAATCTAAAATTTTGGTTTTATAGAATTTAGCGTCAAGAAAAAGACTTTTCGACTCCAAAATTGGATGACGCTTTATAAATCGAATATATTTTGGAAAACTACGTGGCCATGGGGATTGGAAAAAAAATGTTATTAACAGATCTTTGCAATAAACATCATCAAATGATAGCTAAGCACGGAAATTTTTCGCAGAAAGTTAAAGGTAATGATTACATGTATTTATCTTATTATCTGTCCCTCCTTCATAAAGAGGTAGAATATTCAAGGATTTCTTAAGTATTAAATTCATCCTCTATTTTTTTATTATAGTCCTTAGAGGAAATTCTTCGTCCAAAATTCTATAAAAATCATTCTTGGTTCTTCAATGTTTAACTTTATGAAGTTAAAATTTGCTTTAAAACTTGGACCGAAGTCATCTGAAAACTTGAATTGATGTTAATTATGTAAGTGACATGAACACTGCTCAAAATTGTACAAATATAATAAAATGTTGGGATCATTTTTGTCGTTGTAAAATGTTGAGGACCAATTTGTTGTAGAAATACCCGTTTATAAAAATGATGCAATATCACCAAATTAAAATATATTAAAAATGGAAAATATACCCTATTGTAGCTACCAAAGACATAGCTATATTTGATTTTCCAATACATGTAATAAATTGAATGAAGCGACACATAGAAGACATCACCCAAGCATGTATTTTAATGATATAATATTAAATATTAACTAAGCAAGAATCCTACTAACACATCATGTTAAGTTGGCTAAAAATCAAGTAATATTTCAAACATATTTTCAAATTGTTATGTATTAATGACTACATAACATACCCTTCTTTGTCTTTCTATTTGATTTTTCTCTTTTGTCATGTTTCAATTGAATACAAAGAGAAAAATGTGTACCACAGCTTCTAGTAGGGACTGCATCACCAATCCAATCCATTTGATTGGCCTACAAACACAGATTCCAAATAAACATCTCCATAGGACCCTATTTGTGAAGATAAGATTACATCAAATAGGCTAAAATAATCTTCTTAACTATGTTCTTGGATTTATGACATTGCAGGACACAGTTAAGTAGGTGGTAGAAGGGCCAGGTACTAATACATTCAGTTAGGTGGCACTATCGACTTGACATAAAAAGTCTAATCAACGAGAGTGGAACTAGGAAAAAACAATTTAGTAAGTTGAAATTTAAAATTTTCAATTAATTCACGCCACAAGGTATGCTCTATGTTAGTTTAGTTGACAAGGCTCGACTCAAGACACCCATGACAGGTTGGGTCAGATAATCAATTATATGTCCACATATAAGTTCTAAATTGTCTTATTAAATCTTCATAGCTTTTCTTGCCAAATAGAAAATTGATCCCCTTCCTAGGAAGTACAGAGTGACTAAAGTATGATGAGCATGAGCTAAGGATAAATAACCACCAATCAAAAACTAAGAAAATACCTAATGAATCATAAGTCCCAAGAGCTTTGACAACTAGTCATTCTATAAAATTGAAAATTTTGACCAAAACGAAATTAAAGTATATGATTGTACGTCACTGTCATCTAAATGAAATAGGCCATTAATTCACTCACTGCTGGAATTTTCCAGAGAAAAGAATTGTCAAATAAGGGAAAATGGAAAATCATCACACATTTCAGAAAGTAGTCTTTGCTTTTTGAAACTTCTCTGTGATAAAATCTCCTACTATTTGAAAGAAAATTACAAATTCAACCTACTAAATTGTAGCTTAAACTACTTAGTCAATACAGATTAGTCCCCAAAAGGAGCAGCCACCGGTCGGAGAATTTATAATCCTTAGCCTGATGAAGCAAAAATTAATGAAATTCCTCTAACAATGACTGCATCAATAACTTGTACCAACCGGTGAAGAACCACCACAGCCAAAAACAGAAGCCACAGCAAATAGCCTGTAGTGCATTAAATAAGGTGGTTAAACTTATTGATGTTAACGGTTTTCATCAGTGTATACTTGTATTTATATGTGCATGCAATCATGATTTTGATCAGGATGAAGTCGAATGTAACTAGATGAATTTCGATAATCATGAAGTCAAATGTGTGCTATGATATGAAGCTCAGATTTGTGCCATACCAGATCAAAGCATCGTCATCCAAGTTAATGCCTATGAATAACTAAGAAAAATCGTCGGAGATATTCGAGAATATTTGTTGGAGAACAAGTTTCTCCCACTTAGTTACTCTCTATTATCCCTTGTTTGCCAACTCCAAGTGAACCAAGTGAAGGCATTTACGATTAAAGAACCAAGACGTTTGAATTCAAAATTCAAATGTTGTACTAGTGAGAGATTGTGAGAGAGACGAGATTAGAGGTGGAAAGCAACCACAAGATTAAATCCAATTGAATTTAATCTATGGTCCACAATTATAATAAACTAGCACAATCCTCCCCAAACTCTTAAATCCAATAATCATGTGCAATGTGGATTTAAGTGATCCACTCTCACAGACCCAAATTTTCTGGGTATTACAAGAAAAAGAAAGTGGAATTAACAAATTGTTTTAAGATGACTTGCTAATGTGAAATGCCTGGTTGTGACACCTAATAAATGAATAAGAAATTGCTAGTCATAGATAAGCTAGTTTCAACCATGTCAATTGAAAGGGGGCCAAAAACCCACACAATTAGTTGCAAGATACAATCAAGCTTAAAACAGAAATTAAACTTGCAGAAAATAAAAAACACAACAAGATTTTTTGGTCGAAGTCCCAGAGGTTCAGTGACAAGCACCTAATCCCCTGTTGAGCATCCAATCGAAGTGGATATTGCTCGGTTGCACTAAAGCCCCAAAAACAGGCAATCGAAGATTACAGAGTTCAATCACTACAAGAATACACAAGAAAGAGACTTATCTCTTCGAAACGAACCACAGATCTGCTTCAGACTCACAACGAATCAACATACCACATCCCTAATCTCAACACATGAGAACTCTAAGTATTACTCAAGAACATATCAGTATTCAGTGATTAATAACCTTCCAAAACATCGAATGAGATGATCGATTACAGAAAATAAGGAAGACTGAAAACCCTAACTCGAGAGAGAACTGAAGAACTCTCTCGAACCTCACTCAAGAGTCATACCAAATGAAAAGTCAATGAGCCAAACGAATAGTCAATCTCATTTATATCACCAGCATGTAAACCCTTCATCCAACGGTGGGAATTAAGTCAGGTGTCATCATCAGGCAGAATGCCATTTATAAAGGCGTATTTTCATAACACGTTTTTGGTGGCTGAAAATATGTATGAAAATACGGGAGCATAATAACATGGTTCGAGTCACAATAATCTCCACCTTGCTACCATATTTTCTGCTTTAGTGCAGCCAGGAGACAATATCACTTTCTCCTTTCATTTGCTCCAAGTACCTGCAATTTTATCACATAGAATCAATAGATAATGACTTTAAACAATTTTTAAATTTGTTCAAAGGGATTATCTTTGTTCCCATATCAGATGGGTTATATTGAGTAGGTACTTTATCAATTTTAAAAACACCTTTTGAAATAATGTCTCTAATAAAGTGATACTTAATGTCTATGTGTTTAGTCCTATCATGATACATGGGATTTTTACTAAGATGTCTAGCACTTTGATTATTAGAATATAATGTTGCATTTTCATCAACAATTCCAAGTTTCTTAAGTAATCCACTTAACCATATTCCTTCTTTAAAAGCATCAGAAGCAGCAATGTATTCTGCTTCAGTTAGTACATCACAGAACCAATAACATTTGCATAAGGTATTTTTGACATTTTATCAGATTCTTCAAAAGTTTTGGGACAGGGTCAGAGGTTAGCTTAAAATGATTTGCAAGAGGCACAGACACTGATTTACAGTCAAACATGTTGAATTTTTTCAAAATCTTTATCACATAATCATATTGATTTAGAAATAATATATTTTTCTCTTTATCTTTATAAATTTGCATGCTAAGAATCATTTTAGCATTTCCAAGATCTTTCATGTCAAATTCGGATTTAAGTTGTTGCTTAATATATTCAATTTCAGATTTATCACAACTTGCAAACAACATATCATCCACATAAAGTACAAGATAAAGAGAATGTTTACATCCTTTACCTCTACAATACAAACATGTATCATAATTGCTCTTTTGAAAATCAAGTTTCAATACCAAAGAATCAAATCTTTTGTAACACTGCCTAGGAGCCTGTTTCAGGCCATACAGGGACTTCTTTAACAGACACACAACATTTTCTGAATTTCCTTTCACAAACCCAACTGGTTGTTTCATATAAATTGTTTCATCCAGATCTCCATAAAGAAAAGCAGTCTTAACATCTAACTGGTCAAGTTCCCATCCAAATTGAGCAACTAAGGCAAGTAAACATCTAATTGTAGTATATTTAGCTACAGGAGAAAAAATTTCAGTGTAATCTACACCTTCCTTTTGTGTACACCCCTTTGTAACTAACCTAGCCTTATACCTAAGACTATTATTTCCCCCCTCACCTTCTTTTATTTTATAAATCCATTTATAGTCTATAAGCTTTTGACCTTTTGGCTTCTCAACTAATTTTCAGGTTTTATTTTTAAGAAGTGAACTCATTTCATCTTCCATAGCTGTTATCCAATGCTAATAGTCTTTTCAGTTTATGGCATCTTCATAATTGTTAGGCCAAGTAAAGATTTAGCTTTAAGGAAATAAAATCCATGTCTGTTAGGGGTACTAATGACTAAATCATTACCCCTAAGAATTTCAATATGTCCATGACCCAATTTTATGTTGAACTCCATATCATCCAACATTCCTAAAGACACTAGATTCCTCTCAAGTTCAGGCACATAGCTAGTTCCTTTTAGAAATAGGACCTTCCCATTATCAAGTAGCAATTTTATAGTACCTATTCCATTTACTTTACATGTCATATTGTTACACATTATGACTTGCCCACAAGTGGTTTTTTCAATTTCAAGAAAACTATTCTTATTAGGGCACATATGAAAAGAACAACCTGAATCAAGGATTCATTCATCACTTAGTCTCTTGTCCCTATTAACAAGGACCAGACCATCTTCATTTTTATCTTTGTTATACACTAAGGCTGCATCCCCAACTTCATATTTCTTTTCTTTTGTCTCATTTTTCTTTTAATAATAGTCTTTAATAAAATGACCCCGTTTTCTACAATAAAAACATTTCTTTCCTTTGGTCTTGTTTTTAGACTTTCCCTTATCACCCCATTTTTGCTTATTTTCAAATGAAGCTTTTGAGTGATAGTTAGGTTACTAAAGCCTTTTCCTTTTGCCGTTAAAGTATCCCCACTATGACTTTCTTTTGTTTCAGATTTTATCTCAAAGGCCTTATTTTTTAGAGCATTAATTATTATTTCTGTTGTAAATTCATCCCTGCCATATTCTAAGGTAACGTTGATATCTTTATATCTATTACTAATGGAGTTCAACAAGATCACAGCCATCTGATCTTATGAAAGTTTTTCATCACAGTTGGTAAGATCTTGAGTCAATTTTGTAAACCTATTGAAGTTATCATCCAAATCACTGGAAGGGTCCATCTTAAAAGAAAAGAGTTGTTTTAATAGATAACATTTGTTTGGGATGGTTTTTGTCACATACTATTTTTCTAATTTAGTCCACAGTTCAGAAGCTATTTTAGTTTCACCAATAGTTCTTATAAAATTCTCAGATAGATACAACAAAATAGTACTCCAGGCTATCTCTTCTAATTCAGCCTTCCTAGTAGGGTTCATGTCTTGAGGCCAAGTGTCATCTAAAGCCCTAACACATCTCATTTGCATCAGTATAGCTTTCATCTTTTGACTCCACATATTGTAATCAATTTTTCCATCGAATTGTGCAACGTCAAATTTAGCAGTAGCCATTTTCTTATGTCACACAAAATGTGCAAGTTCAAGTCAAAAGATCACACCACAGCATACACTGGACACACAACAATGTCAACAAGATTCACAGTACTGTTCAAGAAGACACAACACCAGCATAAAACATATACGTAATTCGCAGATCAAATCAGGGACTCAACAACAGAGGGCAGAAATTTTAGGTTTCTGAGAAGTTCCTCCTTCAAGATCCCCCAGATACACCCCCAAACTGGGCTTTTCTCAGATTCCCAAGACCTCACATGAGCCTTTGGACAAAGACCAGACACCAGTGGGTAATTAGTGTATGGTTAATCAAGGGAAGAAAATGGAAACACACAATTTCATAAAGTAAACTTTACAAATTTAAAAGATCTCACCCAACGAGTATAAAATACTCAAGGTCCTTCAATACTGTTTAAAAACAGTTCCAAAAATTTCAGATCTGTAGCAGATCGATCCCTCCTTCAAAGATCCAGGTATCTTGCCCCAGTTCAACGCTCTGATACCACTGAAAGGGGGCCAAAAACCCACACAATTAGTTGCAAGATACAATCGAGCTTAAAACAGAAATTAAACTTGTAGAAAAGAAAAAACACAACAATATTTTTCGACCGAAGCCTCAGAGGTTCAGTGACAAGCGCCTAATCCCCTGTAGAGCATCTAATCGAAGTGGATATTGCTCGGT
>NW_019255923.1:14429-15431 GCF_002742605.1 Olea europaea var. sylvestris | reverse complement strand
AAGAAGACACCAGGAGTTTATGAAATGGATGTATATTCAGCGTTATCCGCTAAGATTGATTCCTTATTTCACAAGGTGGAAAAAATTACCCAGTCAGCTAACGCAGCACAGACGAAGAAAGCAAATTGTGAGGAATGTGGAGCTGAGCATGTGACAACAGAATGTCCAATTTTGGTAAAAGGAAAAGAGCAAGCAAATTTTGCTCAATGGGGACAACGCCAACAGAATAACACGTATGGAGAGACCTTCAACCCAAGCTGGAAAAAGCACCCCAACTTTTCTTGGAGCAACCAAAATCAGAATAGGCCACAAGGGCAATATCAACAGAAGAGAAGAAGCCTCAATTGGAAGAAATGTTTGGCAAATTCATGGAATAGACCAACCAATATATGGAGGCGAACAAACAATTCATGAAGAAGACAGAAGCCACTCTTCAGGACCAAAATGCAGCCATCAAGAATTTGAAAACTCAGATGGGACAGATGGCAGTTGCATTAACAGGTGGAGCACCGGACAGCTTGCCAAGTAACACAGAAGTCAATCCGAAAGAGCATGTAAAGGCTATAACAATGAGAAGTGGAGTGGAATTACCTAAGAGACAAGTGAATAATCCTGTGGCAAATAGAGAAGAGATGTCTCCTGAAGTAGAAGAGATTTTGGAGCAAGAAGAGCAGACAAAAGAGCCAACACCGAGAGCAAATAAAGGAAACTCAAGGGATAAAGAGACTGTAATTGTGAACCCATATGAGCCACCCATACCGTTTCCACAGAGGCTAAAGAAGCAAAAGATGGAACAGCAATACAAAAAGTTTCTCGAAGTCTTCAAGAAGCTCCATATCAACATCCTATTCGCTGAAGCACTGGTTCAGATGCCTAGCTATGCAAAATTCCTGAAAGACATCCTATCAAACAAAAGGAAGCTAGGAGATCACGAGACAGTTATGCTAACAGAGGAGTGCAGTGCCAGGATTCAGAGAAAGCTCCCGCCAAAATTGAAAGATC
>NW_019255923.1:11926-14026 GCF_002742605.1 Olea europaea var. sylvestris | reverse complement strand
ATAATTTCAAACATGGTTAGTGAAGTGGAGGAGGAAAAAATGTTTAGGGTGCTTAAAGATAACAAGTAAGCAATTGGGTGGACCATAGTAGATATCAAAGAGATCAGCCCTTCCTTATGTATGCATAAAATTGTCATGGAGGAGAATTTTCGACCAACAGTTGAAAGTCAAAGAAGGCTAAACCCAAACATAAAGGAGGTGGTAAGAGCTGAGGTGATCAAACTTCTGGATGCTGGAATAATCTACCCGATATCAGATAGTAAATGGACTAGTCCAGTGCAAGTTGTGCCCAAGAAAGGAGGAATTACAGTGGTTCAAAATGAAAAGAATGAGTTGATTCCGACAAGGACGGTAACTGGGTGGAGAGTTTGCATTGATTACCGCAAACTAAATACCGCTACAAGGAAAGATCACTTCCCTCTTCCGTTTATAGATCAGATGTTGGAGAGATTGGCAGGCCATTCCCACTACTGTTTTCTGGATGGGTATTCGGGTTATAATAAGATACCAATGGCACCGGATGATCAGGAGAAGACCACCTTCACATGCCCCTATGGTACCTTTGCATACCGAAGAATGCCATTTGGACTTTGCAACGCTCCTACCACATTTCAGCGATGTATGATGGCAATTTTCTTAGATATGGTGGAGAAATTCATTGAAATCTTTATGGATGACTTCTCGATTTTTGGGACCTCATTTGATGAGTGTTTGGATCACTTAAACGTGGTTTTGCTAAGATGCAGAGAAACGAACTTAGTATTAAACTGGGAGAAATGTCATTTCATGGTTCAAGAGGGAATAGTCTTGGGACATAGAGTATCGACAAAGGGAATAGAGGTGGATAAGGCGAAAATTCAGGTTATTGAGAAACTACCACCACCTACATCAGTAAAAGGAGTTCGAAGCTTCCTTGGACATGCATGGTTTTACAGAAGGTTTATAAAGGACTTCTCCAAAATCACCAAGCCTCTGTGCAACTTGCTAATGAAAGAGGTATCTTTTGAATTTAATGAGGAATGTTTGATAGTGTTTAATACTTTGAAGCACAACAACATCGCCTATGATTGTGTCACCTGATTGGGATTTGCCCTTTGAGCTAATGTGCAATGCGAGTGATCATGCAGTTGGTGCGGTATTGGGACAAAGAAAGAATAAAATCTTTCATGTGATATACTATGCAAGTAAAACTTTGAACGACGCCCAAATCAACTATGCGACAACCGAGAAGGAATTGCTAGCTGTGATTTATGCATTCAACAAGTTCAGATTATATCTTGTTGGGTCTAAAGTCATCGTCTACACAGAACATGCCGCTCTGAAGTACCTTATGACAAAGAAGGATGCTAAGCCGAGATTGATCCGCTGGATATTGTTGTTGCAAGAGTTCGATATTGAGATCAAGGATAAGAAGGGCAGTGAAAATGTGGTAGCCGACCACCTATCAAGATTGGAACGGGATAAACCTGAGATGTCAATTGACATCAATGAAATCTTTCCAGATGAGCAAATTTTTGGAGTAGAAATAGTCCCATGGTACGCTGATATTGTTAACTACCTTGCTAAGTCCATTCCTCCACCAGAGTATTCTAGCCATCAAAGAAAGAAGTTCTTCGCAGAGTTGAAGTATTATTTTTGGGAGGATCCCATTCTCTACAGAAGAGGCGCAAATCAGATAATCAGAAGATGCATTCCTAAAGATGAAGTACCTAAGATTCTAGAGCATTGTCACTCTTCTGCATATGCTGGACATTTTGGAGCTTCAAAGACTGCTGCAAAAATCCTACAGTCGGGTTTCTATTGGCCTACTTTATTCAGAGACACATTCGAGTATGTGAAGAGATGCGATAGATGCCAACGAACCAGAAATATCTCAAGGAGAAATGAGATGCCCCTAAACTACATCTTGGAGGTTGAAATATTTGATGTATGGGGAATAGACTTTATGGGACCTTTTCCCCCATCGTACTCAAATCAATATATCCTGGTGGCCGTTGACTATGTCTCTAAGTGGGTAGAAGCTGCATTGCCTACCAATGACGCAAAAGTGGTAATAGAGTTCTTGAAGAAGAACATATTTACAAGATATGGTACACCAAG
>NW_019255923.1:0-4440 GCF_002742605.1 Olea europaea var. sylvestris | reverse complement strand
AATTCAAAACGGGAAATACGAAAATTAATTATTCGGAGGCCTAAACGAAGGGATTTAGCTAAAATCCCGAGATCTCGGGCTTTGCCCCGAGTCCAATTTCTCAGTCTGTTTCCAATCAACCTGCCAAATTTCAACCCATTCCAACACCGTCGCGACAAATAATAAAATTGCTCTTAGTGCGATTTTTCTTTGTTAATTTTTTGTCCAACACTTCTTCAAACTCCAAAGCTAGTTGTCCTATATCAGTCTCCCCCACTTGTGAAGAACTCGACCCCGATTTATATTTCGGATAGAGTGGAACATCATCACGAAACTCATACAGATCAGCATCATTGAAGGTGCGAGAGATGTTCATACTAACAAGCAGGTTGATCACATATGCATTGTCATTGATCTTCTTGATCACCTTGTATGACCCTTATTTTCTCGGCTTTAGCTTGTTGTAGGAACTAACAGGAAATCGTTCCTTGCGCAGAAACACCATCACTTGATCACCTTCCACAAATAGTTTCTCACGCCTCTTGCTGTCTGCCACAGCCTTATACTTCGCATTTTTTTCTTCCAACCGAGCCTTCACTTCCGCCTGAACATCACGAGCCTATTCAGCCATATCTTCAGCAGCCACATTGGAACCAGCAACCTTAGGGAGGCAAGCCAAGTCCAATGCATGTTTAGGAGGCTTCAAATACACCAAAGAGAAAGGGGATCTACTAGTAGCAGTGTGGATTGCATTATTATACGCGAACTCGACCTGCGCCCGCGCCACATCCTACTGCTTTGGCTTCTCACTACAAATGCTGCGTATCAAATTCCACAGTGTCCTGTTCAGATTTTCGGTCTGCCCATCAATCTGCGGGTGTGCTATGCTACTGAGCTTCAAAGTAGTATCCATCCGTCGCCACAGTGTAACCCAAAAATGACTAAGGAATTTCGAGTCCCTGTCAGAAGTGATGGACTGAGGGACTCCGTGCAATTGAACCACTTCATGAAAGAATAGCTGAGCTACGTGAGAAGCATCAGACATTTTTTAGCATGGGATAAAATGCCCCATTTTGGAAAACCTGTCAACCACAACAAATACAGAATCTACCCCACGTTGAGTTCGAGGCAACCTTAAAACAAAATCCATCGACAAATCTTCCCATATCGCATTTGGTACAGGTAGAGGCATGTATAGACCAGTACTCTGAGCTTGCCCCTTTGAAGTCTGACATACATGACACTTACGGATCAAATTTTCCACGTCGCACTTCAACTGAGGCCAATAATATCGCTCGGCTACCCCACTGATAGTTTTATCACATCCCAAGTGACCACTCAAGCCGCCACCATGTAGTTCTTGTATCAGTTTCTCCCTCAAAGAACTCCGCGGAATACACAACTGTTGCCTTGGAACAGGTAGTCATCAACTATATGGAACTCGCCATCTGTTTGTTTCAGACCACACTTTCCCCACACTTCTGCGAAATCCTCATCTTCCACATATAAGTCTTTTAGATACTCAAAACCAATAACCTCCTGCTGCATGGTTACCAGCAAGCTTGCACGCCGGCTCAAGGCATCTGCTACCTTATTCAAAACTCCGGATTTATGCTTCAGAACAAATGGGAATTTCTGCAAATAAGTCGACCACCGAGCATGCATGTTACTTAAATTTCTCTGGTTGTTCAAGTACTTCAAAGCCTGATGGTCGGTGTAGAGTATAAACTCCCGCTGAATCAGGTAGTGCTCCCAATGTTTCAAGGCCCGAACAATTGCATAGAATTCTTGGTCATAGGTACTCCACTTTCGCCGTGCATCACTAAGTTTCTCACTGAAAAATGTCACTGGCTTCTCTTCTTGTGACAAGACCGCTCCGACCCCAATTCCACTCGCATCACACTCTACTTCGAACAACTTCTCAAAACTGGGCAGTGCAAGGACAGGAGTGGTACACAATTTTTCCTCGATGACTGCAAAGGCTGTGCTAGCCGCTTCACCCCACTGGAATTTACCTTTCTTCAGACACTCTGTAATGGGAGCCACAATGCTGCTGAAATCCTTGATAAATCTCCGGTAAAATGTCGCCAATCCGTGAAAACTTCTTACTTCTTCAACTGTCTTCAGTGTAGGCCAATCACGAATGACTCTCATCTTTTCCTCGTCAACCATTATCCCCTTGGAACTGACTACATACCCCAGGAATAAAAGTCGCTCTATCCACCAACTACACTTCTTTAAATTAACGAACAGTTTGTTATCTAACAACACCGCTAGCACAGCTCGAAGATGCTTCATGTGTTCCTCCTCACTACGACTATAAATCAGTATATCATCAAAGTAAACCACAACATATTTTCCAATGAAAGGCCACAATACCTAGTTCATAACTCGCATAAAAGTACTTGGCACATTGGACAGCCCAAAAGGCATCACCAACCATTCATAGAGTCCATCCTTAGTTTTGAATGTTGTTTTCCATTCATCCCCGGGTTTAACTCGAATCTGGTGGTACCCACTTCGAAGGTCGATCTTGGAGAACAACTTCGAACCATCCAGCATATCCAACATGTCATCCAGTTGGGTTTCGTTTTGGGACCATGGCAATTTTTTTACCCTCCCAATTGAAAACATACATATTATCACGCCCCCTATAGGCCACATCCACGTCAAACTACCAAGGATGTCTCAACAACACATGGCTAGCATCCATGTCGACGACATCGCAAACCACTTTATCTCGGTAGTGCTGGCCAATTGAGATAGGGACTTTACAGACTTCTGTCACGCTCACCTTAGGCCCCTTCTGAATCCACCCAATCACATAAGGTTCCGAATGCTTCTCAACCCGCAACTTCAAATGCTCCACTAGCCTCTTGGACACGAAGTTCTCACAACTACCAGTATCGACAATCAAATCGCAAACCTTACCTTGCACACTGCAGCAAGCCTTAAAAATTTTATTTCTCTACACGGACTCCTCCACCTTTGTTGAGCACATGACACGCTGAACCACACAGTTTACAAACTCTCCCTGCTCTTCCGCAATTTCTACTCCATCCAACAGTTCCTCCACTTCAGCCCCTTCCTCCACATACTGCTCCTCTTCACCATCCTCTCCAGCATCCACAAAATTCACTGACCTCCTGGCTGGACATTCATTCGAGCGATGACCCGGTTGACCACATCTGTAGCACTTAAAACCAACAGGTTTAGTATATGGATTTGGCGCTCGCGGGGCTTCCTTTGCAACTGTTGCTGGGCGAGTCCCAGCGTGGTTATTATTGGGGACAGCACTTCTTTAGCCAAACTTAGAAGGAGTCTGGACCTCACCAGGAGTGAATCTGCCTCTATTCGCTGTTGTGTAAGATGACTCATCCATGTCCTTCTTATAGTTGGAAGAATGAGTGGACGTTTTCTCCATCAATTCTGCTTTCAGCGCCAGGTTATGCGCCTCATCTACCGTCCACACCACATGCAGTCCAATCTTATCTCGAATGGATTGCTTTAATCCTCCAAAATACCTAGAAACCTGTTGCGCCTCTGACTCGCTTAGATTATTCCGAACAGAAAGTCTGGACCATTCCTCAGTATAGTCTGCAACTTATTTGTTTCCCTGCACACAATTCTGGAAACTCTGAAATATGAACTGTTCATAATCAAGTGGCAAGAACCTGCTCATCATAAGTTGTTTCATCCGCCTCCAAGATCGGATAGGTGTCTTGCCCCGATGTCGCCTATCCATCTGCAATCATTCCCACCAAACAGCAGCTCCACTTCTCAATTTATATGCTACCAATTTTCCCTGTCGTTCCTCCGTGACCTCAGTAAAATCAAAGAACCTCTCGACCTCAGAAATCCAATCCAAAAACTCTTCGATCTGCAATTTTCCATGGAACAATGGTATGTCTGCCCGAATCCTATAATCAGACTGATTCCGATTCAGTTGTGGATTTTTTGGGTGTTCAGCAAATTCGTCCTCAGAATCCACATCGCTGAAATCTTCAGGTTGTCTGTTTCTTGCAACCCTATGAGGACGCTCGCCACCAGGTCGACCATTGGCATCTTCCTCACCCGGGCTCGGAACATTGACAGGCAGAGGGTTTGGTTGCTGCTCCAACAAACGCTGAACCATAGCCTCCAACCTCCCCATCGATTGCCGCTGTTCGTCAATTGCCGCCCACAGTTTCGCGTTTGTTTCTCTACGACCAGCGTCGCGAGGATGAACTCTTCCTCCGTCGTTGTTGTGGGCCATTGAAGAACAAGGCAAACCTGGCTCTGATACCACTTCACGCAGAACGGAAGTAAGAAAAAACAAAAGATTTACCAATGTAAATCTTGAAAATAAGAAAATTGGAATTCTCCAAGAATGAAACTTGTATATCACTCAATGATGACAAAAAACGTTCCAAAAACCATCAAATAGTCGTTACAAGAAACCCTAAAACATAGAAAAAAAAA
>NW_019255922.1:0-1146 GCF_002742605.1 Olea europaea var. sylvestris | reverse complement strand
CAATTTGTGCTGGAAGGAAAGAAGGCTTGGGATTCCATATCAGTCAACTGACCTTTTAACTGTTTGGTTTCTTTTTCTTGGTCATCAAAAGAGAGTCGTTTGGCTAGAAGGGTCATTATATCATTAAGAACTGACTCTATTTTTTGTTTACAGGCTTCAATGGGAGAGGTTAATGTAGCAGTTTGTTGGTTGAGAGTCCTTTTAATCCTTTGCTGACTTTCATCAATCCTTTTGAGGAGTGAATTTTGTTTATCGTATTTTCTAATTGCCAGTTCAGTATTGCTTCTGTCGGGAAAATCTTATCAACTGATCCATTAGCCTTTCGGGTATTTGGATTTTTAACTTTCCACATGTGATCTAATTGGTTCTTCTCAAAATTCTCCATAGGAGTGAGATTCGTTGGAGGATGAAACAGAGCTACGGCGTAATGCTTGCATTTGATGATTCTGGATCCTCATCATGATCTTTCCAATCCCACTGCTTATTCTTTCGACAGTAATCATCGTTGTCATCTTCTTCCCATCCAGACGGAATGATTGGTTCATCTATTTTGGGTGGAGGGGTAAATTTGACATAATAATCAAATTTACCATATGGCTCTCCAATTAATCCAACAAAAGTTTCTTTGTTTTCAAAAGCCTTGTGAAGTTTTTGTTGACTTCCTTTCCTCCTCCTTCTTCTCCTTGGAGGAGAAAGCTCATCATCAATTTTAATGTTCAAACAATTTGTACAAGAGCAAATATCCAAAAATCATGGCCAGAATCATCAATTCTAGCATAAATAGATCTTCCATTTGAATCAAAGGCATAGATAGGGATATTTTCTGTGAATGTCAACTGAGTTGGAAAGTATTGTGGTCATTTTGAAGTTTGGTCTTTCTTGAAATAGATTTCGACAAATCCATCAGATTTCTTTCTGAAGTAATGTTGGGTGGATTGTATGGGGGCAGATTCTTCGGTTGATTTGTGAGATTGTTCCTAGCTTGTAATCCAAGACTCGGGAATAAGTTTCGCAAGTTCGGCATGTGGGATTTGTCTTCGAACGTAGGTGCAGCTAGGAACAGGTTCAGTGTCCATTTGAAGAAGTAAAGCATCTTCTGTTCCTTGGGGAACAACAAAATCTAGGGAGTGATTTTGGATTCTATAA
>NW_019255921.1:0-1146 GCF_002742605.1 Olea europaea var. sylvestris | reverse complement strand
GATTTCTATAGAAGCATAAGTATGACATGCACGTCAAGACGAAGAACCTTATTGAAGATTATAGACTTAGACTTTTTGATCTTCTATGTAAAGGTAATATATTTTAATTTTTGGCAGTGAATCTTAAAAAGCTCAAGTGTCGATTTTATATTAAAGAGAAATTATTTTTACACAAGATAATGTATTCAAACGTGCATTAATAAAGTACTTCCTATCTTGAAAAATTTGGTTAAAAACATTCTTCAAAGTATTACATTTTGTCAAAATCATTAGAGAAAAGTTTACAAAAAATCTACTATAGCAGATGTTCGGTAGGGCTGCCGGACGTCCAGTAGACCAATGGTTAAATTTTTTAACCGTTCTAAATTACAACGGCCAGTGAACTGTCCGGAACAATAGCGGACGTCCAGTATGACTCATCCGCTTTGTTCAATTTATCTCTCAACTTGGATCCCAACGAACTTTTATAAATTTTTCATTTGGCTGAGATACTCAAATAAATAGAGTAATAGAAAGTATTTGTACGATAACTAGAGCTAGTTGACCAAAATATATGTCATCCAGGAAGTTGAGTGATTCTTTGTTTCTTCTAAGTTGGAAAGTACCCATAGATACTATCAAGTAACAGGCTACGGGAGTTGCAAAGGCTCTCGAACTTTTTGTTATCACTATACGACGATTGTGAATTTGGGATCTTGAGGGTTTACAACTCCTTAGAACTCTCTTCAAGTGGAAGGCAGGGGAGATCAAATGGGATAGATAAGTCTTCATAAAAATAGATTGATTTTAAAAAAAAATTATGGCCCTTCTGTTCCTGAATCAATACGAAATATTTGAACCCAATTCGATTTCATACTAATGTTAGTAAATAGAATCTATCAGACCCAAATGGATAAATGATCAAATTGCCACCCTTCTTTTTAGAGAAGTTAAAAAAAAAACTTTGATGGCTCTGTTGCTTTCTATTTTAAAATTGATTTTTTTGGGTCTTTGATTCAGCAATCCCAAAGTTTCTTTTTGATCCAATCAAATAAGGAAAAATCTTGTTTTTTTTTTCGCCCTTCTTTTTTATAACAAAAATATTGTTAAGAGCCCTTTGGTGTTACAGTAATCACCTTGATAGAGAGGCAAATCAATTAACGAAAT
>NW_019255920.1:0-1146 GCF_002742605.1 Olea europaea var. sylvestris | reverse complement strand
AGGACTCGCATGTAACAATAAATCGAAGATTTAGAGGATTTATGGTATGAACATTATATCCTTCAGTAGTAATTTCCTTCCGAAGTGTATTAAAGTACAAGTTACAGTAAGAGTGATTACAATATGAAACTAACCATCTCTATATATTAAAGGAGATAAAACATGGAGATTTAAAACAATGAAACTGGCCTAAGCAGTATTATAAAAATTTGTACATTTAATGCAAACCTACAAGAAAGAGGTAATATCATGTTAATCTGAATATATAGAGAACCTCCGGAACTATTTTGGAAACATTTGCAATAAGATCCGAAGTTCCCAATCAACTTACTCTTAAAATTTTCCAGGTACATCGCCAAGGAAAGGGCGCAGCCACATTCAATCTCTACGTATTCTCGTTTCTTCAACACTCCGTGCAAACTCTAAAACTCATCTTTGGTGGACGGGCCAGCAACTTCTTCCTAACGATTCCATTCAATTTCATGTTACTTAAAAAAATTTCCCTTTATCTTCATTGAAGATTAAATACTTTCGACAAGAAGTATAGTTCTCCCCAATAGTGAATTGACGCTATTATGACATCTAGGCCATCCTACAGATTCATCACGGCAAACTGTTTGATATAAGGTCGTAGAAAAGGAAGCTTGTCAAACAAGTTCCCTTGAACTAAACACTTTCCTCAACATCATTAGTGACACAAATTTGACTCTTCCAATTGTAACATGAGGCAATCTTTCACAAACTGAACTAAGGGCAGATTCACTGCCAAAAAAATGCCGTCGTCCAATATATAATTGTTATTTTATGTGAGATTATCCCCTATTGATAATGAAATGAGCACTCACTTTATATTACAATAAATCCAAAATTTTGCAGATTTACGGTACGAACATAATATCCATCAGTCGTAATTTCCTTCCAAAACCTACTGAATTATAAGTTACAGTAAAAGTGATTATTATACGAAACTAACCTTCTCTATATATTTAAGGACAAAAAACATGAAGATTTAAAACAATGAAACTGGACCAAGTGGTATTATAAAAATTTGCACGTTTAATGCCCGCCTATAAGAAAGGTATCCAGGTGAATTTGAATATATAGAGAACCTTTAGAACAATTTTGGAAACATTCGCAGTAATATCT
>NW_019255919.1:0-1146 GCF_002742605.1 Olea europaea var. sylvestris | reverse complement strand
CGTTAGCAGGAAGTGACCACGTCATTTGATAAGGTCCTTGTAAAATCTCCCTTTTGTGATAATGGGAAGTTAACTCATTTGAAAAATTGTCCCCTTTCCATGACCAGATTGATCGATTTCCAGTTACAGTCAAACTGCCAAAAAATGGGAATTCTTGTTAAGACTATCAAAAGTTCCAACACACTGGGTATCATAGATTCATAATTGACTTGGTAGCTACATATTTCAGTACTAAGCAGGATATCATGTCCATCAGGTGGATCATAGTAATTGAAAATAACGCAGTTTCATAAAACAGATGCACAAAATTAATTAAAAGGCTTAGATGTGAATCTTCAAAATTTTATCTTACACTTGGTCATTGACTTCCACCTTTATGCTGTTGATGTTGACACCTGGAAGTTCTAATGTAGCTACATAACTGCGTCCAGATTCTACAACATCCATCCTTGGGGACCACTTAAATTCTGGAGGATCGAGTGAAATAAAAGAAATTTGAAACGGCATCATGTTGGTACTACAATATTAAGGGGTAAAAACAACAAAGCCCATGATAAAGACGATAATATGAAGTAATAAATTGTCAAAAAAGTTACACTTCAGCTGTTGTCTGTTTTAATCACCTGATTCCGGTGTTCGATTCCTTTCCTTACACTGAAACCGGGGCTGCTCAGAATTTCTGCTAGGTCTGGCAAATTTTGGAGCTTCGGGTCGAGGCTCAACATATCTGGGACCCTGCACTGCAGAATGAGTTTCCCTAACATTCGCAATTGGTTCCATCCGTGGTCTAGAAAACATGGGTTGCTTGGAGTTAGGACACGTGTTTGCATAGCCACTAGATTTGAGAGGCATAGTAGGTCGAGTAAAGTTGTCCTGTAGCAGGGCTAAAAGGTTAGGAACCAGGTCGTGGAAACTGTTAAGAGACAGAGATATAGCCTTCAATTAATTTATGCACCTGTTCGCATGAAGCCTGCCTCATGTGGCAAGCTTGAGAGCCAGACCCTTGCCTTGCAAAATACATTCTGTTGTCACACCTCAACATGACCCTATTCAAACTGTTACTGCAACTCTGCAGGTTGTAATTCAGGTAAATAGTTATTGTGGTAAGATACCCAAAAAAAAAAAAAAAAAAAAAAAAATTTTTTT
>NW_019255918.1:0-1146 GCF_002742605.1 Olea europaea var. sylvestris | reverse complement strand
GTACGGAGAATTGAGCGTAACTTTTGTCCACGGTGTCCGTTTCGGGCCCATAAGTACTTTTTGGAAATGTAGCGACCGTTTTGTATTGAACTTAAAACTTCGTCGTGACGTATGAGGGATTTCGGCCATTTTTCGAAAGAATGAGCACATGCATATTTGGAACGCTTGGAGAGTCGGCGTACGAAGAATTCAGCGTAACTTTTGCACACGGTGTCCGTTTCGGGCCCATAAGTACTTTTTGGAAATGTAGCGACCGTTTTGGATTGAACTCACTACTTCGTCGCGACGTATGAGGGATTTTAACCATTTTTGAAAGAATGAACACTTGCATATTTGGAGCGCTTGGATAGTCGGCGTACGAAGAATTGAGCGTAACTTTTGTACACGGTGTCCGTTCCGGGCCCGTAAGTACTTTTTGGAAATGTAGCGACCATTTTGGATTGAACTTAAGACTTCATCGTGACGTATGAGGGATTTCAGCCATTTTTCGAAAGAATGAGCACTTGCATATTTGGAATGCTTGGAGAGTCGGCGTACGAATATTTGAGCGTAACTTTTGTCCACGGTGTCTGTTTCGAGCCCATAAATACTTTTTGGAAATGTAGCGACCATTTTGGATTGAACTCACAACTTCGTCGTGACGTATGAGGGATTTTAGTGATTTTTCAAAAGAATGAGCACTTGCATATTTGGAAAGCTTGGATAGTCGGCGTACGGAGAATTGAGCGTAACTTTTGTCCACGGTGTCCGTTTCGGGCCCATAAGTACTTTTTGGAAATGTAGCGACCGTTTTGGATTGAACTTAAGACTTCGTCGTGACGTATTAGGGATTTCGGCCATTTTTCGAAAGAATGAGCACATGCATATTTGGAACGCTTGGAGAGTCGGCATACGAAGAATTCAGCGTAACTTTTGCACACGGTGTCCGTTTCGGGCCCATAAGTACTTTATGTAAATGTAGCGACCGTTTTGGATTGAACTCACGACTTCGTCGTGACGTATGAGGGATTTTAGCCATTTTCGAAAGAATGAGCACTTGCATATTTGGAACGCTTGGATAGTTGGGGTACGAAGAATTGAGCGTAACTTTTGCACACGGTGTTCGTTTCGGGCCCATAAGTACTTTTTCGAAATGTAGCGACCGTT
>NW_019255917.1:0-1146 GCF_002742605.1 Olea europaea var. sylvestris | reverse complement strand
AATCATTGTTATCATGGAAAGAATAATAAGTACTAATCCCATGAGCCCATATATTGAAATTATACTCAATATAAAAGATTATTCTAGAATTAAATTTAACGCTTACTTAGATACAGGAAGTACAATAAGCCTTTGCTTACCAAATGTACTGCCATCTGAATACTGGAAATATAATTCAAAGAAAATAGTAACTGCTACAATAGCAGGAGGAAATAAGGTAATATACAGTAAATATGCTACTCAAGTACCTTTTCTAATCTCTTTTAGAGAAGTATTTGTTGATACAATATATATGTCCACTACAATAGGATGTGATATTTTATTAGGATAAAATTTTCTATTAAAATATGCGCCATTTACACAATATATTGATAAGTATATGTTCACAACACCTTGTGCACATAAAATATTTACACCAAAAATAAATAAAGCTGTTACAATTGCATATAGAGATATAAAACATCAGAGTTCTTCAACCCAGCGTGGTGGATGTTGGAGTATAGAAAAATTTAAACCAGTTACAGTTTTAAAAATGACAACAGAAAATAGGTTAGAAAAATTGAAAAAAGAAATTTCTGAAACATATTCTGAAAATCCATTAGAAAAATGGAATACAGATAAAGTAAAGGCAAAGATAGAATTAATTAATCTAGATACTATAGTAAGGGGTCAAACCTTGAAATATAGTGTTGATGATCAAAAAGAATTTAAAAATCAGATAAAAGAATTATTAGAAGCCAGGCTGATTAGGCCAAGTAAAAGCCCACATAGCAGCCCAGCCTTTATGGTTAGAAAACACAGTGAGATAAAAAGAGGAAAAGCCAGAATGGTAATAAACTACAAAAAATTAAATGAAGTTACCAAATTTGATGGATACTACTTGCCAAATAAGGATACCCTTATTAAACAAGTATAGAACAAAAAGATATTTTCAAAATTTGATTGTAAGTCAGGGTTTTGGCAAATCATGCTTACAGAAGAAAGTAAATCACTAATTGCATTTAGTACGCCCAACCCTTTAGGACAATACGAATGGAATGTAATGCCATTTGGGTTGAAAAACGCACCACAGATATTTCAGAGAAGAATGGATGAGGTAATTAAACCAATTACTCATTTTTGTATTGCATATGTAGATGATTTACT
>NW_019255916.1:0-1146 GCF_002742605.1 Olea europaea var. sylvestris | reverse complement strand
AATCCACCAAAAAATGAAAGGTAGGGACGTTTTCCACAAAAACATCGAAAGGTAGGGATGTTTTGTGCTAATTACCCTTAAATAAAAATAAGATAGCTTTTAACAATTTCTTCGAACTGCAATATCTTGGAGCTGACTTATATGAATTGACTTTTTCTCGAGTCTAAATTAGGTAATTAATTACAGTCTATCAAACGAGCTCAATATTCATATTTTTATTATTTCTCTACCAATATCTAAATATTTGACATAATTAAAATGGTAGTTTAATAAATATATATACCGTAACATTTCAAAATATTAAAAATATAACATAAAAAAATTATTTCTATTCTATGAAAATTTGGGACTTTACACTTTGGTTAAGGGAATTGTTAAAAGAAATTGGTTTCATAAATGAAATAGTTCAAATTTATATGGATAACCAATGTGTTAGTCATCTTAGCAAAAATCATGTGTATCATAATAGAACTAAGTATGTTGATATAAATTTCACTTTGTGAGAAATATGATGAAGAAAGGTTTGATTACTTTGGTAAAATACCTACCGAATTCAATCCCCTCTAATCTTGGAACCAAGGTTTTGCCTCTGAATAAATTCAAAAATTGTTTGAAGATTCTTAAATATCACTTGGATGGTAATGTATTTAGAATATCAAACTATTTTACTATTATTATTATTATTATTATTATTATTATTATTATTATTATTATTATTATTATTATTATTTTTTGACTTGAAACAACAATATTTCTTTATAGGTTTATTAAGAGCAAAAGAAACAAGCAAGATGTTTTGGAACCACTAAATGATACCAAGAATAGTTTTGTAAATTGGAGATTGTTAAAACTAAATTGCCTCACTATTCTTGGGCCGCTGAACTTGAGCCCAAATCTTTTGTTTCTTGGTCTGCCCTATTACTTGTGAAGACACATTCTTGAAACAAGTTTTTTTGGTTTGTTTCATTGTAGAAATCTCACCTTACATGTGGCGAACTTCTGACGGTTGGATTGGTAATCTCATGTTTATTATATCGAATGCCTCTGAATCGTTTTCACATAGTTAATTAGAACAAAAATTTTGAGTGTACAGAATTTTAAGTTTACAGAATGTGTACAGAGTCTCACAAACGGTGGATCCCACAT
>NW_019255915.1:0-1146 GCF_002742605.1 Olea europaea var. sylvestris | reverse complement strand
ATATCTCTAATGAAATATAGTCTAACATCAATGTGCTTTGTGTGTTCATGAAAAATAGAGTTTTTGTATAAATGTATAGAAGACTGACTATCGGAATATACTACCACATAATCATTCAAGACACATAGTTAATGAAGTAGACCTCTAAGCCACAAAGCTTCTTTAATGGCTTCAGTGGTAGCAATATATTTTGACTCTATCGTGGACAGTGCAATAATGTGTTGTAACAGTGATTTCCAACTAACACAAGAATTGGATAGGGTGAACACATAAGAGGAGGTTGATTTCCTACTATCCCTATCCCCCGCATAGTCCACATCTACAAAACCCTTTAATTTCATTCCTTTACTAGCATCAAACTTTAGACCTACATCACGAGTACTCTTCAAATATCTTAGTAACCACTTTAGAGCTTCCTAATGTTCGGGACCCGGATTAGACATATACTTACTAAGAGTACTAACAATGAAAGCTAAATCCGGCCTAGTGCAAACCATTAAATACATTATGGAACCGATTATATTAAAATACAGAATCCTACTCATATATTCTATTTCATGTTCATTACATGGAGCCTGATCTTTAGATAATGCAAAATGATTAGCTAAAGGTAATGCGACAGGTTTGTAATTTTTCATATCAAATCTTTTCAACACTTTAGAAATGTAGGGAAAATGATGCAAAAATAATACAGAATTTGACATATCTCTTTCAATTTCCATGCCTAGGATTCTCTTAGCTTTACCTAGGTCTTTCATGTCAAATTGGCCACTTAGTTTTGTCTTTATGATATTTATCTATTTAGGTGATAAACCAATCAACAGCATGTTGTCCACATAGAGCAACAAAAACAAATAATTGTTATCAGCATCAGACAATTATCAAACTTGTTTCTTTGGAACCTTATAGTGAGTACAAAGGAATCAAATCTTTTATGCCACTGTCTAGGTGACTGTGTCAAGCCATACAAAGACCTTTTAAGAAAACACACATGATCAGGTTTTAGTTTATCCTTAAAACCTTTTGGTTGTTTTATAAAGATTTGTTCGTCAAGCTCACCATATTAAAATACAGTTTTTACATCAAGTTATTCAAGTTTTCAATTAAAATGCACAACCAATGCAAGCATAACCTAATAGAGTGTAC
>NW_019255914.1:0-1146 GCF_002742605.1 Olea europaea var. sylvestris | reverse complement strand
CATTCCGACACAGTTGCGAAAAATGACGAAATTGCCCCCGGCGCGGTTTTTTGTTTCCAATCAACCTGTCAAATTTTAGCCCAATCCGACACAGTCGCGAAAAATGACGAAATTGCTCCCGGCGCGATTTTTGTTTTCGATCAACCATTCAAATTGGAGCCCATTCCGACACAATCGCGAAAAATGACGAAATTGCCCTCGGCGGGGGTTTTTGTTTCCGAACAACTTGTCAAATTTTAGCCCATTCCGACACAGTCGCGAAAAATGACGAAATTGCCCCTGACGCGATTTTTGTTTCTGATCAACAATTCAAATTGGAGCCCATTCCGACACAGTCGAGAAAAATGACGAAATTGCCCCCGGCGTGATTTTTGCTCCTGATCAACCTGTCCAATTTGAGCCCATTCCGACACAGTCGTGAAAAATGACGAAATTGCCCTCGGCACGATTTTTGTTTACAATCGACCTGTCAAATTTTCGCCCCATTCCTACACAGTCGCGAAAAATGACGAAATTGCCCCCGGCGCGATTTTTTGTTTCCGATCAACCAGTCAAATTTGAGCCCATTCTGACACAGTCGCGAAAAATGACGAAATGCCCCCGGCGCAGTTTTTGTTTCCGATCAACCTGTCAAATTTTAGCCCATTCCGACACAGTCGCGAAAAATGACGAAATTGCCTCGGGCACGATTTTTGTTTCCGATCAACCTGTCAAATTTTAGCCCATTCCTACACTGTCACGAAAAATGACGAAATTGCCACCATCGCGGTTTTTTGTTTCCTATTAACCTGTTAAAATTTTAGCCCATTCAGACACAGTCGCGAAAAATGACAAAATTGCACCTGGCGCGATTTTTGTTTCGGATCAACCTGTCAAATTTTAGCCCATACCGACACAGTTGTGAAAAATGACGAAACTGCCCCGACGCGATTTTTGTTTCCAATCAACCTGTCATATTTTAGCCCATTTCGACACAGTCCCGAAAATTGACGAGATTGCCCCCGACGCGATTTTTTGTTTCCGATCAACCTGTCAAATTTTAGCCCATTCCGACACAGTCATCAAAAATGACGAAATTGCTCCTGGCGCGATTTTCGTTTCCGATATACCAGTCAAATTTGAGCCCATTCCGACACAGTCGAGTAA
>NW_019255913.1:0-1146 GCF_002742605.1 Olea europaea var. sylvestris | reverse complement strand
AGCACACCGTTCGGTGATTGCACACCCTCGTTGGAAACATCTTCTAAGTTGGGAAAAGGACTAGGAGAAATGGCTCTCCTACCAATACGAGGGTTAACTTCCTCATCATTTGACGAAATGTAGATTGAAAATAATGGAGATGAACCAAGAACTAGCAGTGGCTCGTTGATGTTCAATGGTTCGATGCTTCCTATGGAAGAACTCATTACGTGAACGTAATGGAACGAAAAGTGTCAGTGAGAAATTGAATGTCTCACAATGCTGTTCAAGTAGTTTGTTTGTAAGTGAGAATGAACTCCCACAACATTTATAAGCTACTTGAAGGAGAAGCAATTATGGTCTTCGTCTACCCAACTACCAAATTCAATCTCCTTGTAAATTTGAAAAGCAATTGGTGTGATGGTTGAATAAATGAAGTGTACCTTTATCTCCCATTTTCCCATACTTAGTACGATCTTAAACACTCTTTAATTATGTGTACAATTAAGGAAATATCCATACCTACAACAGAAAATTCTTCAATCAAATTGCTAGTTTTCAATTGTCATGCTTGTGATGGTATAGTTTCTCACACTTACGGGTCATCATCGCAATGCACATGTAAGACGAAGAAAGGGAAATTTTTTTTACACATTAACTGATTTATGAATTACTTGTACCGTGATTGTCATGGTTTTGACATTTGTAATGGCTCATCTTGTTAACCCAATCTTATATTGACAAGGCACTTGCCCGTTACTTAGCAATAGAAACACTACAATACGCTCGTCCAGACATATGCCATAGTAGTGCGAGCCGAGTGGCTTCGTAGCAAAATAAATAATACTGTACATAGATTTCGAATATGACTCAATCCAACGTAAGTTTTGAACAAATGTCACATAAACTGTTTCAGCGAGAAGGTAATAATACACTGTAACGACGAATATAAAATTTCACGCTTTCTCACTTTTCGTTGTATCTCATGTATGTGCCCGAATGCCTTTCTTTGCAACAGCAGGCGGCCTGCATTCTGAACGAGCTCATATCTCTACAAACGAAATTCAAAAATAGGCCAATAATTAAAAAATTTCGTAACTGCTGTGAAATAACACTCAAGAAATTCACATTGCAACCTCCAGGTTTACATTAGACCTCTAATCACAA
>NW_019255912.1:0-1146 GCF_002742605.1 Olea europaea var. sylvestris | reverse complement strand
TGATAGAGTAAATTTATGGTGGGCCATTGCAGGTAAAAAATCACAAGTTGGGTACTTACAAGGGTTACTTCCAACTATACTGATGTGGAGGCTATGGATGAGACGTTGTAAAGCGAGAATGGAAGGTGTTCACGAAACTGTGGAGCAGATTTTTCGTTCGATTAAATTCTGGCTGCAACATGTGTCATCCAATTTGAAAAAAGAACGAGTTCTCTCGCGTTCAGAAGAATTACTTCTTAGAAACTAAATGGTGAATCAGGAGAGACCTCTTCGGATTGTTAAATGGGCTAAACCAGCGGCGATCAGAGTAAAACTAAATGTAGATGGAATCTGTCTAGGCAACCCAAGTATGGCTCATGGTGGTGGGGTTGTAAGGGATGAAATGGGCAGGCTGATAGTAGTTTTCTCCTCTTTCTTTGGATATGGCACTAACAATGAGGCGGAGTTGAGAGCGCTTACTGATGGACTGACCTTGTGTCATGATTTAGGATTATATCAAGTAGATATTAAATGTGATTCATTGTTAGTGGTTTCCTGGATTCTGACAAGAAAATGTTTGTTATGGTACTTGTGGGATTTTTGGGAAGTTCTCATAGACCTTCTTAAGAAGTTTGACTTTCACATCATGCATCAGTATAGAGAAGCTAATCAGGTTGCGGATGAGTTGGCGAAGTTAGGTGCTAAGGGAAAGACAGAACGATTCTTATCATGTATGGAACTACCAAGGTTTTGTCGAGGGTTGATCTGTCTAGACAAGATGGGTGTGGTGTATATTCGTCAGAAAAGATAGGCTTTTTCCGTTGTTAGATTACATTGATAGGAGTTTGAGATTATTGGTTATTTTTTATTGATTGATCGGTTGTTATTACGGTCTTTCTTCGCCTTAAGTGAGGGTTGGTATGAATAAATGCCTGATGAGCTTAATAAATAAATAAAAAATCAGCTGGAACAAATGGTGTCAACCAATGGAAATGACATGCTGGGAATGGAAGACAAAACATGAGGGACCAGCTTGTGTTAGCCAATGGAAGAGGAAGCAAAGTAGATTGGAATAAATTGAAACGAAAAAGAGACAAAAAGGCTGAAATGTATACTTCCGCGACCGTACCACCTGAATCAACATGCGGTCGCACGAGTTGGGGCAGA